>NW_019104292.1:40817-86499 GCF_001856785.1 Myzus persicae
ATATATAAATAATCTTAACGATAATAATTTTACAATCCCACAAAACAATTAATGTTGTCTATAGTGTGACCATGTGACGCGTTCTTTCGTAGAAGTGTACCTAAGACTGTTATAGGCTTGTAGCTATAAGCGCAAAGGTACAAAAACGATATAATATTATTCACGTCAAAATATTAATATTTATTTTTATATAAGTAGTTATTTAAAAATTGCTTTCTTGTAAAAAATTATATAATATAATATATTATTTAAAAAAAATGTTCAACGATAAATTGCCAAGGTATAATATGTATGCAAATAAATATAAATTTAATAAATCGGTTGGTTTTAATTTTCTAAATTTAATATCTGTTATTTAAAAACTATTCACCGTGGCATAGAGGTACTTGGGATTTTGGTCGTTTTGTACGACGCAACTTTTTTTTAATCTCCTTTTGACGCTCATGTCTTTCACCGCTTTTACTAATAGGCTCTGATATGGTACAAAAAATATATATTTATATTTTATACATAACGGGCGATGCATTACTGTGAAATTTTTCGCTATTATATTAGGTACCTATACTCGAATACACGTATACGTATTGGATTTATTGGTATAGGATGACGTGCCGGTCTGTGAATAAAAACTCTATGGATGTACACACTGGTAATTCACCTATAGGATTGATAACATCTCTTATATAATATTTACAATTTAATAGGTTCCAATAAATTACTTTTAAATTTTAATAAAATATTTTTCCAAAATAAAAATCATTAATAATTTGCATTATTCTTTGCACTAAAATTAACTTAATTTAGATACTTTTAAATAAAATTAACTTAAATTTAACACTTCAATCTTAAAAAAAGTAACTTATTAAGTTAAAAGTTAATTTGTAAAAAAAGTAACGAGTTAACAACTTAATTAAAATTAACTTAACGTTTTAACTCGTTAATGCCCAGCCTTGTATATATTATACAATAAGAATATAGCTAAATATACTTCTCGATGCGCGTAATGCGCGTAGCAGTTGTACGCGCGCCATTACGTCACAGGCGTAACGCGTTTCCATACTCAAACGCGCTGAAACGCCGATGACCCTATATCCACTCCGCTGCAGCGTTATTATCAGGATTCAGGGTTGGGATTTTATAGCATTTGCATATTTCTTATGAGATGCTTAAAAAATAACAGGGTAAGCTAAAAATGTGTTTCATGATACAGAGAACTCAAATTAAAAATTTGATTTTGCTTTTTTTTGCATATTTTACGATTTTTTAGTTTTTACGGCTTTTTTTGATTTTTTTGAGACTTTTTGCATTTTTACCTGTTTTTGAATCAATATCTGTCATATTATATTATGAAATTATATTTTAGTAAACATGTTTTTAGATTTTTGTCAATCGAATTGACAAATAAATTGTAATAATGTAGTATATGTATACTTATATATATATTGTAAATAGACCGATTACGATGATTCAACGCCGTACAGCGATTATATAAAGGTATATAATAATATAATAATATAATACAATAATAAGATAATTTCGTATTAGGTATTTGGCCCTAATTTTTGTTATTAGCTGTTTTTGTTGGGATTTTTTTATTGTAGGGTAAAGTTGTAAGTGATTATTGATTAATTAATATAATATAAATTTCCTTTTTTTTCATATTTTGTTGTTTGCATATTTTTGCATATTTTTTGCGCATACTTGGCGACATATAACTTAATAGTAACTACCTTTAATAACATCAAATTTGTAAGTGATTAATTAATAAATTTACTTTTTTTTCATATTTTGATGTTTTTATTGCGCATATTTTTAACGATATCTAGTCATATAAGAGGTCATATAATACCCTGGTTATTATAAAATACATTGTTCTATATATATATGTAATGTTATATATGTATATAAATGCAAAATGCGCATATATTTGAATAATTTATAAAATTATATTGTTATTAATTAAAATTTATTATTCATAAAGTATTTAAAAAATATTATTAAAAAAATAATTGTGTTTAAATGTGTTTTTGATATTAATTCAAAAATAATCAGTTGAAAATATTTTTGAAATATGTGATAAATGTTCTTCAAAAAAATAATTAATAATAAATGATTTTAACATATTATTTTAAAAATAATCAATTTAATTTATTTTTTAAATATGTAAAAAATATTTATCTAGAAAACATTTTGTATAAAATGTTATGATATTTTTGAAATGTTTTAAAAACATTTTATTGCTACTTGGGATGTTAACCTAATCTAACATACAGTTAAGACGTATATAGTCCCGCCAAACGTGCATGTGAGCATGGGCGTGCATGGGTGTGTCACAGTCCACAGATTTAACATAATAATATGGCTAATGGGTTGAACAATAATTTCCTAAAAGTTGTAGGCTACAGCCTTCAAAAAATCACCTGTAACTACGTATTTGTATCAGCAAAATAAAATTAATTATGATGGTCAAAAACCAGAAATGCTGATAATTTAAAATTAATTAATACTCTGCAATTAAATTTTCGTAACTATATATATACATTTTAATTTTTCAACGACTTTTACACATATACGAGTACTAAAACATAGTCAAATTGTCGTGTTTTGATATGCAGTACCTACTACTAGGTAGGCGAGTGAAAATAATCATAAACAATTTATTTTTTAAAGTATCGCATTAATGCATCGAGTATCTTGAGATTAAATTATTTTTTGAAATACTCGATATATTGACCGAAAATGTATTAACTATTAACTAACCTAACCTAAGATACAAGATACTCTATACTTCATATTTCATATACCTAATTGTATTGAGATATAAGATACAAGATACAATTGTACTTAAGATACTTCTATTGAAAATACTACCCAACCCTGTCTACTACCTAATTTATATGTTTATAAACGTACTGACCTAATATGAAATTATTAAATGGATCATCATCACAAGTTTAAATTAATTAGACAACAATAATTATTAAACAAATGTCAAATAATAAAATGAATTAGTTACCTTCACAAAACAATAGATTATTTAAATATTTATTTACTAAATCTATAAAAAATTGTGTGTACCAAAGATAGTCTATCAGCCTATACCTACTACTACCACTCATATTTTTTAAAAATTTACGAGGTTCCAACCGACACAGAAGTGGCGTTAAAAACAGTCGACAGGAACTAGCCAAGGATTTTTAAAATGTGTTTGTGAGACCAAGTGTCAAAATAAAAAGTGCATTTGCCTTAAAAATAATGTTTTATGTACTTCAGAATGCCATTTTTCTACAACATATTGTAATAAGTAGCTTGTAGTTTAAGTAAAATGTGTAAATAATAGTACATTAGTACTTAATGTAACAATATATTAATAATATAGCAATACCTATGTATAAAAATATAATAATAGATACAAATTAAATTTTGTCATGTGAGTAATAATATATAATAATTATAAGAATCTTAATATAATATTAACATATTATGACAAATTGTTTTTTACTTTGCCTAAAAAAAAATTGGTATTTTATAAAAATCCTAGGTTATATATAAAATAATATTGAAAATCATATGTTTTATTTAAATTGCCTAAAATGGGTCAGCAGTACACATAATGCCTAGACACTTTTCAAAATACTGAAAATTCTGAATTTTCCATATTGCCGGTGATATATACCTATTATATTATATTTTTATAAACGGCGTTATAGTGTTCGAGTTTGAACGTTCAGGTCACAAAACTACTTATGTATATATATATATATATATATTATATATAGGTACCTAACAGTAGGGTTCGGCGTATTTATTGTATTTGCATGTATTTTTGTAATATCTGCAGATTATTTTGGGTAAGATATAAATTTATTTTGTGAAATGATAAAATAAAATACATAGCTTACTCATATTTTAGGAAAATTGTGTATTCGAAAAATTGTTTGCATATTAATTATTTGTAGGTACATTCTTTTATTTAAGATTTTAAGCAGAGAATTGAGTGTAGATATTGGTTTTAAAATCATAGGATTTTCCCCATGGTTATTGTAAAAAGTACTGGGAAATTTCGATTCTAGGACAAAATATCCAAGGACAAAATATCCACGGATAAAATATCCAAACCAAAATATCCAAGGACAAAATATCTAACGGTCAAAATATCCATGGACAAAATATCCAAATGTATCAGTTTTTCCGTGAATAAGTAGATTAAACTTTAAGTACTTACTAATCAAAAAGTTCAAATACCAAATTATTTAATTATAAAAATATAATATATAATAATAATATAAGTATAAATGTATTATATAATATATAAATTACGTTATTATTACGGTATAGTAATAATATCGCAAAATAATTTTATCTAAAAAATCACTATACCTACACTATTTTCTAAAAATTTAGAAAAGCGTTTTAAAAAATATACAATTTTATTTTCTAATAAAATAAGAAATAGCGTTCAAAAAATTTTCAATGTTTCTACTACCATCATCATATTCTTGGCAAATATTTTTTAATATGTTATTATGTTTCATTTTTTTTTTCGTTGGTCCAATGGTACCCAGTTGACGCTGTGCGACTTTAGTTTCGTCTGCTGCATTTTTATGCCTCATCTTTGTAATCAATGTCCAAATTGTCGGATGCTTGTGATTCACCTAAATAAATATTAAATAAATTATATTGAATAATTGAATTTTAATACCTAATAATAAAAATGTACTTACTAAGTTTGAAAACCGATTATTCCATCCCTCACATATATTGTTAGTCCGATCTCCGTTGTTTAATGTTGCGTCTCTTACATTCCAGACAGATGGTGGAAAATTAGGAGATGTTTTTCGCAATTTTATTCGTGTCTCCGATTGCCCGTTCCCAACTCTTCTATACGCCCCTATATATGTGCGCTCAAAATACTCGACCAAATCTGTAGCTTCTTCAGGCATGACACTTTTTAAATAGGTTAAGCCTTGAAAAAAACAAGCTATTTATAGACATTTGAAGTTTTAATTTTTTAAAGTACTATGTTAAAGTGTATCTACATACTACTTTGCACAAAATTAAATTACGATATTGGTTTTTTTGTTATAATTTTAAGATATTATTTGTTGGTATATGAAACTTTTAGAGTATATCGTTATATTTTATATACACACAATGTCTTCGCTCAGAACCGTTTTTCTAATACAATGATATTTTAAGTTTTATCTAGTTACCTGTATTAATATCATTTATTGGTAAAAACGCCAGGCTGTCTAACATGCCACAAAAATGGGCAAACTCTTCATTTGACCTTTACAATTGTTCAAGACCTAACTGTTGTATTTTTCTGTGTGTACTTTGACAGAGATGGAAAAAGCATCCTTGGATTTGTACATCTTCTCCAATAACAGTTTTTATAGCATTGATTACTGCTTTTTCAAAGTCCACATTAATTATTTGTGGATCCGGAAACAAATTTCTTTCAGCACATTTATGTATTATGATTTTAAGCATTTCTTCGTAACTCGTTTCTGTTTTATTTTTAAGTAAAATAAAAGCGGCTGTTATTAAAACACTATGTACTTTAACACGAATGACGTAGAGTTGTTGGAATATTAGTGGAGCCATTGAAAAATTTCCGTCCATATACCAGATAGAAGCTTCAGTTAAATATTTTAAACAATTATCTGTTGCAAAAACAATTATCCGTTCAGTTTCGTCAATTCCGTTATCGTGCAACAAAAATCGTGTTAATTTGTCATCCAAATAACACCAATCATTCTCAATAACTAATTGATTAAGATGGTTAGGATTAATTGGATTGTTTTTCGATTTTTGTCTCCTTAATCGTCTTTTTACGGTTTCTTCGGCTGGCATCAGAGCTTTTGTGTCACGGTCCACTTTTGCTACCACTTCTGAAAAAATTTGTCCTGGCTTTTTTTCGTGTTGTTTTGCAAGTTGGAGCATTTCATTCACACATTTTGTGACATTAATTTTCCCTGTGTTTTTGGCACATGTGATCAGATGACGTGTGATGACGTGTGGTTCAGAATAGTCCAATTCAGATTTTAATATTCCTGGACATTTCAATAAATTTGATTTCACGCAGCGCCATGACATGTTTTTGATACCTATATATTTTACAGTATACATGTGCCCTTCAAATATGGCTTTTAAACCACCTTTGTTCGATCTCGTTACTTCCATTTATAATTAATTTTTAATAAATTTATAAACTGCACTTCACTACGTTAAGTCGTTAACACGGAAACCGAAAGACGTTGACGCTTGACGACGATGAAGACATATGATAGATTTATACGTAACGATAACTGTAATTTGTCGGAGTTTGAAAACCGGACACTAAATAAAGATAGTAATGTAGTATACTAATACTACTATAGGTACGATATAACAAAATCTAATAAATAATAATCCCACACTAATCTTGTCGATAATTTAAACGATAAGCTAGGTAGGTACGTGAAATTTCCAGGTTAAAATACAATTATTATTATATGTTAGTATTATATGTTATATATTATAGTACATATGTATATAAACATCACAATATAAATTTATTAATAAAATTGTAATTGTTGAGCTATAATGATTTATACCGATAGCTAATAAAAAAAAAAAAAAAAATTATTAATAATACATATTTTTTAGTATTGTCGTATATTATTAATATTTGTCATTTCAAGATTTGGATATTTTGACCGTTGGATATTTTGACCGTTGGATATTTTGTCCTTGGATATTTTGGTTTGGATATTTTGTCCGTGGATATTTTGTCCTTGGATATTTTGACCGATTACCGGAAATTTCTATTTTTGACTCACAAAATTACTAACTAAATCGAATTTGCTTCCAGGAACTTACCTCGAAGTTGATCATTAGATCATTTCGATATTATACTCCCAGCTAAATATTTTTTTCAATATTTTTATTAAAATAATTATTTGATAACCTTGGTTAGGAACTACGAACTACCCATAAAATATTAATCAATATTTTTTTTTAACTCTATAAGAATTCTAAATATTATCAATCAAAAAATTATCTTATTGAACAATACATATCTAAGTTTTATTAGGTTAAGTAAATTATTATGAATTCATAAATAATCAATTCTTTTAATTTTAAGTATGGTTTTTGATATTTTAAAATGTTAATAATATATTAAAATCATACAAACTTGGGCTTTCAAACAAAAACAATTTCCATAATTTAGAAATTTTAAGAATTTTGTAAACAGACAAAATATGGAAGCATGGATAACTCCCAAACCTTAAATAAGCTGTGTACCTACATGTAAAAGAAAAACACACCTGTCCATTTGTACATAATAAATAATAATAATATAATACCTATACGAGATCACGCCTATATATTATATTATTTAGTTCGCAGTTGTATCATGTGGGTAAATGTGGTGATGCAGCCGTCTCGTACGTTCAGCTGTTGAGGGCAAAAAACGCTTAAATGTTATTTTATAAAATGCTTGAGGGGCGGTTTAAATGTACAATGCCGCGTTCGAGATGAATAGCGTTCACTAACACTGTGGATTGTGTATATTATATAATTATATAAGTATTATAGGTATTATTATAAAGCCTACTATATAAAAAGTGCATTGTACCTTTAGGTATAGCAGCTGTTCTGACGATTTGAAGACGAACAAAAAAAAAAAATACGTTACTTACATAATAAACCATGTAGTTTTTCGTGCCGGCAGCTGTCGGCTGTTTAGATTATACGAAATACTACCCTCCCATCAGCGATCAGCCACTATTGTACACGATATTCTGAACGACACAATTATTTCTACAACAAACAAAATCACGAATACGTCTCTACCTCGGCCATCCTATATACTAATATCACTATACGGCCATAAATCACGGAAAAAAGCCAAGAAAAAAAATCAAATAGCACTCATACTTCTAATTATTAATTACCATTTCGTGTGTACCTACCTATAACAAAATACAATTTATGACATTATTTTCGTCATCATACGTTATATGTATTATTAATTGAGTCCCTGAATATAAGATTGCCTATAATTGCTATAATAATTTATGGATTATTAGTAAAGAAGAGGTACATGTGTTGACATTTGTAATTAATTTTTTTCTGATCTTTTTTCTTCGGACTTTTTTCTGCCTACTTACGACCATCCCAGAATAAACTGTATTTTTTAAACAAACTATATTTTATGAATTTTCATATAGATCATTACATGATGCACTTTAGCATTAGCCATAAATTATTATAGTATAATCTGTAGGATTATACTGCAAGGAATCGCTGAAAAATCTCGAGGAAAAAAGTCCAGACGAAGAAGGTACCCTAGTAGGAAAAGTAAATTAATTAAAAAAGTCTAAAATTATAAATACGAGTACAAGTAATAAATGAATAAATTCCTAATACATGAAATTTACAATATTTTCAGCTAAAATGTATTGTAAGTACTACTAAGTAGACAATAGTAAAATAAATTACTTTAATAGCATTAATTTCATAACATATACTCATATACTTTTTGACATAAGCTGACACACCGCCTTCGCTCAGAATCGTTTTTTTATATACAAATGGTTTATCATTGAATTCAAATTTAATTAATACATTGTATACTTTCTCCTCAATGAACTCGATATACACTTGACACCAACGACCAACTGTAACATATTGTACAGCTGTCTATTTTGTATGCCATACGACTATCCGAGTGTAGTGAGAATAATATATTTTTTCGTATGAAATTCCAATTCGGTATTGTATAACATTTTTCGTATACTAAAGCTTATCGTAAGTACTAAGTACGATTGTCTTTCTGATGGATTACGAAAATGGTATTTTATACAACATTAGTATGAAATTATCGTTTATGGTTACCTTGTTAGGTTAGGTTGTATTCAGAAATGGATGATTTTGACTTGTTGTAAAATTTTGTCACTTAGAAGCAATAGAAACAAATTAATGAAGAATGTGAATCCGAAACCCCAGACCGTAGACAAGTATATTATTACTTATTAGTTATTAGTATATAATACCTATACTGTCTTACTGATAAAATCCTTTTTTAAGTTAAGTTCTTATACCTAATACCTACATGTTTTATTTTGGAGTATCGTAGTATAAATCTTTTGAAAATAGTCGTAGCCTCGAAGGTCGAGAAAATGTGAAATAAACAAAATGCTTTAAAAACCATAAAGAATTTTCGAAAAGTCGTTTGCTATCATAAATAATAATAGTGTATAGACTATCACAACATATTTTAATGAAACGGGGCATTAATATTTCATTTCGTTCAAACGATCAGAAAAAGTTAATCCGGTAAAATTTATTTTTGTTTGAAAGTAGACAAATTTATGAGAGAAATCTTGTAATACATTTTAAAATCTTATATATTAAAAGAAACATTTTTATAAATTTCTAAATCAAAATTATTTTCAAGTTTATTGACCAAGCAACGAATGATGCATCAACGATATTAAAAAAAAAACAAATAAATCAAATACATTATATGTAGGTACGGCTTATGAATCACGTATTTTTAAATATGTCTATATGTTCGATGACGTTCGTAAAGATACAAAGTTTAAAATATGGATATACGACATAGTGTAATGACGTTAAAGTTACGAATATAGATTATAGAATAGATGTAACACGAAAAATATCCGCATGCCAAGGATTCGTATATCCAAATTTCGTATAGATAAGCTGTAAAAAATAGATACGGAACTACAATCGTAGACGACGTAATCTTTTCTTATGATCTGAGTAGGTAAGTAAATAAAGTATAAAATCATGAATTATAACAATTATTACGAATAATATTTTTATTGGTATGACATATTAGCAATTCGTATAAATTTGATACATGGTATTAAATACCGTTTAACGGTTTTACGTATATAGGTAGTCCAAGATTTCTAAAATCTTAATCAAAAATCACAAAACCCGATTTTACGTGAATGCGTCTTATGTGTTTTATCCATAGATCTGAGAGGAAAATTAAAATAATATATTCTCTGACATTCTCTATGAATCTTAAAATTATATACTTGGGCCTCGCGACCGTTTAAAATCAAAAATATGGGTGTAAGACGTCTACAGTATTTAAACAATTATTTTATTTTACCTTATTAGTAGACAGTAGCATATCATATTAGTAGAGGTCTGAAGAGTTATCACTTTATCAGCAAGGAATGGTACCGAGATACGTGTCGAACTACGTCAGTATACCTATCACATCAATATTAAAAGTGAAATAATATGAGACTACTATTAAGTATTAACTAAGCTACTCTGCATTTATACTTTAAAACGTATCAGAAAAAAAATTGTGCCATGATTATTTACCCTACATTTTTCAGTGTTAATAATATAGTGATACTTATTGTTATTTTTATTATTAGAAAAATTATAATAACTTTTATATAATAGTGAGTATATGAATGTCGGGAATAAAGCCCCAGGTAAATCTTCCCAGGAAAAAGTACCTCCCCGTTAATAAAACTATGTATATACAAAATCTAATTGTACATTTTGTTAATTTTATTATTTTCATTTGTAAACATATTATTTAATACTTAAATGTTTCATATTTATAGGTTATATAGTAATATTTTACAAGTTGCATATTAATGAAATTCGAAATCGAAAGAAGTTGATGAAACCTAATACTTAAATCGTCATCAGATCACATTATACCATTTACATAAACTAAACCAAAATAGTTGACTAAGTCCTCGGCGTCTGGACGAACAATATAGTTTTCAGATAATCCATTCCTTTTTTGACGTGACTTAGTGGGAGAAAAACTAAGCTATCTAGCATAGATAAAAATAATATCTTAATTACTAATATACCACCCAAATATAAATGTACAATTACATTTTTTTATATGATTTTAAATAGGGAATTGTTTTCCAGTGACATTTTTTCTTTTTACTGAGTTTATACACGATAAGTCAATAACTATTAACTTTGACTATACAACCATAATATATTAACCCCTATAAAACTAAAACTGTTGTATATAATACCTAATGCCTATTCATTGTTTATTTTATTTTATAATATATTATATTCTGTGAAAATGTAAGTATACACGCACGTTAATATTATTATTAATTATCAATTACTCTAGGTTCTTATAATTTATTACTAGACTGTATTCATATTTCATAACATACCTATACGTTATTTTTAACAGAATTGTTGAATCCAGAAATAGTGTGAAATACTATGACAATTCAATTTCGAAGGTGCCTATTTAGAATACATATAACATCAGTGTCGTGCAATATAGGGTACAAGTATTGCTCAGGCTACATCTTAAATATGCAACAACAAAATTATGCCAGGATAAACTTTCTTTATTACGTATCTGTTTTTAATTTAGTTTTAAATGTACTTTTACTGTTTTGACAATGGTTATATTTTTTATCATAATTAAAAAATACTACCATTGTGAAATTTGTAACATAAAAAATGAATGTTTCTTCATGTATAAAAAAAATTGGGTCTCACAGTTAAAAAATTTGTTGTGCCTCCTCAGCCACCGAAGTCTGAACACGCCTATATGGGTGAGTGGGTATTGATAGAAGAAAAATATTACATTTTATAGGTCGGTATAATAGTATAATGAGGGGTAGGTCAAATAAAAATTATTTGAATAACACCTATTATTTTTATGATGCATGCCACAGTATAACATTATAATTTTAAAATAATATTTGATATTTCTGATTATTATTTTAGATTCAGAGCGAATCTATTGATTCAACAATGATGTGTGTTATTTTATTTTATTTTTATTTTATGTCTGTCATCACTAGAGTTCGGGACTTCTTGCACTTAAAATTATCGAAATATGTAGTCAAAATCGTCAAAATATGATTTAAAATATGCAGCTAATTTTTTATTTTGTTTTTAAAAAACGCATAAGGTATTTGCAAATTATTATTATAAAAATTTAAAAATTAGGTAGGTACTTAATATAATAAAAATGTTTTTTACACGGGTTGTCATCTCCATCTGTATCAACCTAGGATTCATTAGGTTTTACCACAACTATACAATTATTGTCGATATTGTCGATAAAAATAAGGTTGATTATTAAGAGACTATCATCGTAAACAGACGTACGTGTTAGATACGAAAAACTACGACCATCCAATTATGATTTTTCCCGACAATTTTACGTTTATAAAAATATAAAAATGTGAAATATGCCCAAATATGTTAAGAATTGCTCAAATATATGCTTTTCTTAAAATATGATGAAATATGCAAAAATATGCAAATTCAAACTTAGTATTAATTTCGTCATTTCATAAAAAACATTTATAACTCACATAGAATAGACTACGACCGCTACAAAAAAACATGCAAATGCAAGAAGTCCCGAACCCTAGTCATCACGGTTAAGGATAGTAGAAGTGTGAAACCTCAATTTTCTTTAACAGCGGGAAAGTGAATCTTTTCGGGCAGAAAAGTGAATATAGTTGAAATTTGGGGGAGTCAAAAGTAAAAAATTTACAGTAGTTTTCAAAGGTGGCAAGAAAAACAAACAAAAAAACTGGAATTTTTTAAGCAAAACTAGTTTTCAAAATAATCAATTTTGGTTTTTAGCTTACTTCTAAAAAAGATGACTATAGGTATACATAAAATACTCTTTGAGTGTTTGTATTAGCATTTTCTATACACCATAAAATTATCAAAATATTTTGACTCATGTTGAACTATGTATAGACACGTGCAATTTTTGATTATTATTTGTTTTTTTTTTTAAACTAATGTAGATGAGAAATTTTTCAAATACTTGAAAATATAATCCAATTTTCCTCGTAAGTTGTTGTTAGTATAAATTAAAAATAAAGTTGAGAGAGTAAATCTACAATAATTTTTGATGAGCGTTTGAATTTAGAATTTTGACAAAATTTGTAAAATTCCCGAAAATTAGCAAATCATATTAAAAATCATGTTAAAAATTCATAAAAAATGTTCTCTTTATACCTTGACCTTTGTCAAAAAAAAAATTACTACCAGAAAGTCAAGTTAAATTTTTATTTTAATACTTAAAGTTGAAATTTTTACAACATGGGATATTCACTCGATTTCTCTTGTAGCGATTTTCTTATTTTGTTACTATTCAAAAACAAATTACTGTATACACTTGAAATTTACACCAATGTTTATTTCATTAATTCATAAACTCGGTACAATTTTAAAAATATTTTGACTTGTTTTAAGCTGTTGACGGACATTTTCAATTTTCATTTGTTTTCCTATAAATGTCATTAAAACTTTATCGGTTTAATCAAAAAGCATGAAAATTTAATACAATAAGACTTGATGAATTGTTACAAGAGCAGTAGAAAAATATAAAAATACATAAGCACAATTTTTTCTTATAAGCATTTTAAGTTCAAAATTTGACAATATTTATAAAATTGAAAAGATTTTGTAGTTTTGTAGTTAAGGATTGAAAATTTAAAAGAAGTTCCACTTCAGCAATTTTTTCCGTAACTAAAAAATCTAAAAAACATATAAATACAGTTATTTTTTCAGACATTTTAAGTTCAAATTTGGACAAAATTACATATTAACACAGAGACTAACGTTTTTTTTTTCATTTTGTTGTAATTCGATTTCAAAACAGCCTAATTTTACATAAGTTTGTTCAATATTTTTCCGGCATCACTGATAATATAAGAATAATATTAATTCAATTTAACGGCTACCATATTAATAATAAGTAATAATAATATAAAATATCCTAGACTGACCTACTATCTCCGCTTTGAATCGTTTTTCGTATACAATGATTTATCATTGAATTCAAATTTAATACCATCCATTACAGCGATCTAATAGACAGCAGAGCGACCGCGACATCCACTTATATTTCACGGCCAGCGATAATATAATATTCAGCCTATAATACAATACTGATAAGTTCATATGGATACTTTCTCAAGAGCCTATTAAAATTGTAAATTATAAATTATCAAAATATCAAAATATCTTTTAAGTGTTATGTTATTTTCATAATTCACGATTTGTTCTGCCCGACGTCGTCCATGACAAAGATTTGTTTAAAAAAAATATACATTTGTAATACAAATGTGTATGCCATGGCATACATACATGCATGTTTCTAATTTTATAGTAGGTAAATTAAAATGTAAAAAAGGTAATGTATATTTTAATGTAATATGGAAACTATATTAACGATTTCAATAAAACAAAAATAGTATTGTTTTTTTGTGAGTTGAAAAAAAATGCAAGTGTGATGTACACTTTTGCTATCTAAAGGGCTTAAAATAGACTTACAGTCTTCTCCGTGATATACTATATGTTTAAAAGAAAAATCAAGATAATGGGATGAGTAGTTATTAAAAACAAGGAAGATTTTACGTTCAAATAATCATTGTCAACATTACCTGTATAAAACATTTAATGCTTATTATTTTGACCCATCTATTCAATATCCTGGAGGTATTTCCTCTAAAGCTCATATGATCTTAAAATATATTTTACTAAATTTATGGTAGATATTTAGTTTGTGAATCTGATTCAAAGCTTGTATGCAGTTTATTTATTGTGGTTTTAAATACACGTCCAAAAGTTCTAATAATATCTATTGTACAATGAATGATATGAATTATTTACTTAGGAGGCAATTTTAATGAAGCTAGATCACCAAAAAAACTGAACTTTGAATTGAAAACCAGACCCTTCTTATTATACCACCATTTGAGTCCCATGAATCATAGGTGTTGTCTTTTTAATAATTTTTTTTAGCACAAAGTCGCCGTTTTCCAATTAATTTTAGATATTCTTTTATATATATATAATTTATAGAGCTTGCATAGAATATCAGTTTTGAGAATTGTACATGATGTCTTCATTTATACATATACATATTGGTAAATTAAATTTCTTAAAAAAATATGACGAATATTTTAGATGCCATTTATTAATATTTTTAAATAGCGTATTAGACATTTTTCAAAATGATAGATCATATTCCAAGTTGCTCAATCGTGTTGCGTTTTTTCCTGTAAAATGGAAAACGGACTCAATAATCATATTACAGCCATATTATACATTTCATATTAGTCATAAGTATTCATATTAGTTATAAGTCACCGCCACTACGTAGTTAGAATATTCATCTTCATCTTCATGGTATTAATATTTATTTTTTTATATTATAATTTATAATTATCGTCATCATCATCATTTCAGTCATTCAGTGTGTATAATACATAGTTATATATACCACGGGTGGTATTTACATTTTAATTGGCATTGTCTATAAAGGCTCTGCACTATCGCCCACCTACTAATCGAATACATAATAACCACATAACCCCCTTTTCCCAGGTATAAATGTGGTGAACATCACGTCCATAAATAATTTATAAAACTAGTTTTAAAAAAGAAAGTAAGCATAATAATGAAAATGATTACTAGTTACTACCTATTATTATTATGGTAACAAGCGATGCTCTGTAGGCCGTAATAATAGTATGTGCTTATTGCTTAGCCCAGAGGTATTCAAACTGTGCGTCGCTGCTCCCAGGGGCGTCCCGGGAGTTGTCGAAGGGAGCCGCGTAGTATAATTAAAAACCAATAAATTTTTTTACGAAAAACGTAACTACTACGTACTAATATCATAGAGGCACACCTGTTGGGAAACGTTGAATTGTCTACAATAATCATTCGCTAAATATAGCTTTAATTCATTTTATATATGTAATAATATGGTAAATAAATTATAAAATATAAATTACAATCATATAAACATTGATTTTTTTGTTATTTATAATTTGGGAGCCGTCAACATTTTGTGAAGACTTAAAGGAGCCGTGGGATGAAAAAGTTTGAATACCTCTGGCTTAGCCCATTAGGCGCTGCTCGTTGGATTAGGTATAGGTATATTTATCTCCGACTTACCGACGTCACTGATGTAGATTTACGATAGATTTCACAGAAGAGCGGTTGAGTAATGGTGGCGTCTTCACATTCATCTTATCCGTTGTTTGAGACTCGCCGCCGATGGAGCGAAACACGCCGAAAAAACATGTCTGTGTGTCGGTACCCAAGCAAGGCAGAAGTTAACTCTTAAATGAATATTTATAAGAATTAAAATATTTTACATAAATAAACAATAATAAACGTACCTATAAGCTTTAAATGTATAATATATTACAAGAGTTTAAATTAAAAAAATGTAATTTATACGTTTAACAGCCCGCTGTCGCTTACAAAGTATTCACTTATATATAATATATATGTATGGTAAATATACCATTCTATATACATGGACGATCCATATTATTATGTTTTGAACAGTCACGTCCCAACTATTAAATGCGCCTCTCTTCACCGTACACACACCGCACTCCTGCCGAAACGTCGTAATGAACATTACTATGCACCCCCTGGCTCGCACAATGCACACGTGCAGCTGCCTCATATACTGCCCGCGGCAGCGAGAGTATGGGTAATATATTATTATCTTCGACTAACCAAACCTCACGACGATGGCATTTGTTGAAGATTTATGACCTTAAATTATATTATGATATTAGTTATATAATATTTTTTTTCTCTCGTTTCGTTTTCGTGTTTCGACGTTCGTATTATAAATGGATCGCACAATGGAAAATTACCTACGACAAGCAGCTGCAGACAACGAATGCACGCTGAGCGCCTATAATAACTACAAAGTAATAATTTAGGTACCTAATATGGCCGTATAACATGTTTGGGCAAAACACGATATTTTTATTTTCTAGGAATCGGAAGAACGATTGGGTACTTACGTTCAGACACAAAAATGAATAGGTACAACTAACCGTGGGAAGTGTTATCTTAAACGATATTATTACCACCAAGGGTTTAATTATATTAATATTAATCGTGTAATGTAATAACAGAAGGTAAGTGGAATTTCAAACCACAATGTTATGAAATGCGACTACCGGCTAGGCACCTACATTATTGTACGACAACACTGAAAAGAAGGTACCTAAGATATTAATTAATATTCTTTTTTAGAGTTCGGCCGCCCCGTAGCGCCGTCATACAGTCGCCGATAAACAGATTGCTACGCGTAATAGGCGTAAATGTCATAAATGGCGTCGTGGATCTTTTCGGCGACGCCACTGTGATGGTGTTCTTATAACGGTAGTAATAACTATACTCTGTCTGCAGTATCGACTGGTTATCGCTAATCGGTTGTCTCATTGCATTTACGTAACTGTGTATTCTCATAGATACTTACAAAGACGTATTTTGTTTCCTTTTTAAGATTTTTTTGTAGTTTTCAGGAACATTTTTGTTTGAGCCAAACGTTTTATCGTGTAAACTTATAACTGTACAATCGTTGGTCATAAATATATGGGAGAGTGATATCGCAATAACCCATTTGAGCAAGCCATGTCAGAGACTAGGTGGAGGCGGAATATTTGTGGGTGGGTGCGGCGGTGGCAGTTGCATCTTCCAGAAAAATCAGGAGGGAAACGTAGAATTTTCAAACACCTCCCCGTCCCACCAAAAAAGAATATAGATGGCATTTTATAAAGAACAAAAAAGAATATTAGTGGGATCTGGTCGTGTAAATATGAGAAAGAGATTATTGGTTTAACTACATTTCTATTGTTCATTTATAAATAGATAATATATAATAATATATTGGTCTAATGACGAACGTCTTAAGATTCAACTGAACTGAAAACGTTTATAGTTAACAGTTCAGAGTTCATAAAATCACGACCACCAGTTTTTGGACTATATTCCTACTAGTACATTAATATCGAGGTTAATATTGTTACCATGGTTGTGTCCTATCACATTTGTTGTCGTTGAAACTAAAATATGTGTCCCGAATCACACGGTAGAATCATGATGTAATTAACAGCTCGCGGAATTAATATTTTTTAAAAACAAATTGTTTCATGTGGGTTCACTATAGGTTATATAATTTGTTATAAAATACGTAAATATTAACTATGTAGTTCGAACAATACTTTTATTAATTGTTACATTTTTTATGTGCTCGATATTTTCGTTGGTAATTTATTAAGACGGTATTATATTATTATAATATTGTGTGGTGAGAGGCAGTGGTGGTCAAAGGGGGGGGGGTGAGGGGATAGATCCAACCCATGACTTTTTTTCTTTAATTATAACGATTACATTTATGTATATTGTACTATAATGTTAATGTATTACATTTTGTTTTAATTTTTTCTCAAAATAACCTTATGACTTATGAGCATATATTATTGTTATATTATAGATTCTAGAGTTCTAGACTCATTCTAGGAACAAGGCTGTTATTATTATTAATATTTATTAATTAGTTGCTTATACAAAATACACAGGAATTACCCAGCGCGGTGATCGTGAATATTTAATAACAACACACTCCTCCCTTGACCAGCCCATCAGCCGAAATGTATTAATACGTTATGTATAAATAGCTATGTTATTATAGCCGACCAATTCATCGATTATTATTACATTTGTCACAATATTTTGTTATACAGACCACAGTGTTATGGCTTTCGTAATTCGTACTCGTTACTCGGGTCTCGTAAGTCATACTGTGTCGCGCTTTATACTTACTGTCTGCAAGTCTGCTGTAATTGTAAATTGTAATAGATATTGTATATAATCTATTTTATAATGTCTAATAAAAGAAAAATTACCACCTATTTTACTTGCTCAACCACTAAACACTCGGACTCGGATGAAAAAAATAGTAAGATCCCTAAGATCATTACAGAAAATGAAGTTGTGCCGGTAATATTTGTTTAACTAATTAATGTAAAATGTTTAATTTATGAGGGAAATAGGAATATTAATTCAAATTACCTATTGTATTAGGCTTTAGGCTGTAGATTTCAGTGTCCATGATATTGACTGATGCTGGTAGATATTTGGTAAGAATTAAATCTTTTGTCAGTCATTAATTATACATGTACCATGTGTAGTTGTAGTTCATTATTACAACTAATACAACCAAAATTGATTAAGATTCTTGAAGATGTGTGGATACCACCAGCTACATCCCCCCCCCCGCCATTACAAAATCATTTGACCGCCACTGGTGAGAGGGAGTGCTGATCACTGAAGGCCTGTTGGCGGTGACGTCACAAATATATGAACCTGGAGATGTGGTGTCTCCGGCTACCACACCTAGCGCCAGCGCTGCGGCGGCTTATAAAATAGCTCGCAAATGGTCTCTCGTTACCAGTGTGATCTGTGCACCGACTTTTTCAAATTCCCTGTATGTCTTGTACGTTTCTCTCACACATTCAAATAAGCTAACTGAATAATGGCGTGGATAGTAACTACTACTGTGGTAGTGATGATGACGACCGTCGCTGTTCTCGTAATTTCCAATGATGCAGCCACCATCCAAAACTATAAAGAATTTCCCGGAAGTAACAGTAAGTACCCATACGCATTTTCTAACTGTATTATTACTTAAATCAATTTTCTAATGTTATTCATTTTATTAACTACTGTTATTATATTTTATGAATTTTTTTTCAATTTTGAAATATTTTTTGGATTTTGAAAAATATCATTTTCATTTTAAATATTACTTTACATTCATTATAATTAATAGATAGTTTAAAGCATAGTTTGATAGACTAATTTGTTCTATGAAATAGGATCATAATTGGGGCCACCTGCCTCGTTTTTTACATATTAAGTAATGTTTTCATTTTCAATACTTTTTTCCGGACGGATTAAAAAAAAGATACTTAACTGAAATGCTCATGAAGTTATTATTTACATTTCAACTGAGCTTAAGTGTTTATTTAGTGCTATATTCAATCCGAAATAAACATAGCACAGCATTTTATATTTATTTCATAAAAATAAAAAAATAAAATAGGTACCTAGTTATACTATTGGTTTTGGTATTTTTCGTAATGTTTATTTTTTAAAATGCTTTTTAACCCATATAATTATCTTCCCGACACCCCTAACACATTAACAACACCAAAACCTTTACTAATTTCTTCTCTTATGTGTTTAGTTGTCAAAGATATGTGCCCACCAGTTGGTCTTACCGCAGCAGAGTATCAAGTGTCTGCTATCACCGCGATGGGTTCGGATTCGCTGCAGATTGGTGGTTGTGCTTTAATCGACTTCAAATCTACCGACCTTTTACGAAAATCATTTAGCTTGTGGATTGGAAGTTTGAACAATGGCATGCAACGTTGCCGCGAGGAGGGTAAGTGTAACAAATTATTATTTTAGTATAATATAGGACTCTAACAATATACGCTGCTACCACGGCTATAAGAAAGCTATTGCAGTTTAATAACAGTATAACATGTGTATTACCTACATGTAGCGCATTCATATTAACTATTTCATTCGCAATTCATATAGACTAGGCTGGGTCATTTGGCCCGATATATCGTATTTTCCGTAAAATATTATATATTTATATACTATTATGCAAGGCTGGGCAAGTTAACTAATTATTTTAACTCGTTAAGTAAAGTTCTTATAGAAAAATGTAAGTTAAGTTTAAAATTAAAAGTTACTTTTCTTATTTATGTGACTCGTTAAAAGTTAAAAGTTAAGTTGAAAAAAAGTAACTTAACTTAGTTGAAAATAAGTTACTTTTTTCATGTGCAATTAATTATTATTCCTATTTATTGAAGCTTAACAAATAATATAACCTAATGGAGGCTTTACTATTCTAAAAAAATTTATGTAATTGTGCTAATTATACAGACTTCAGTAGGTACTTAGTAAATACTACTTACATATACTTCATTAAGTTCAATCGATTCTAAAATCCAACAAAATATTTTAACCATCTTTTCGCATATAAGTTTTCAAAAATAATGGTTATTTGTTTAAACTTATATTAACAACTGCGAGTTAGAGAATATAATATAATGGACGAATAATAATTGTTGTCACCAATTAATAATAATTATGTTAAAACTTAAAATCATTCTGGGTTTTTCACCTATCGACATAAAAGGCTATTAATAATTAATAAATAATAATCAACCCGCTGTGTGGTTAAATAGTTTCTTCGTTTATTAAAAGTAAATGGTAAATACGAAGAACCACTGGTTTGAAATTTGAATTATTTGCACTGTGGGCCAAGTTATTGGTGTTGTCCATCATTTATGTGAGTATAAATATAACGACAACTATTAATTAGAAAAAGTAAGAGTATAATTATAGTATATACATGTATACTGGGAAATTAAATAACATGTTTTTATTTTCTCAAAATAATGAATACCCTTATTGCCGTATAGTTCTACAACATTTCTGTTTAATAATAAGATGTGAGCATATTTTCTTTGAATAAGCTATTCAAATATTATTATTTATTACCATTGATTAAAATTTGAAATACTCGTAAATTGTTTCACAAATTGTTTAGGTGGATAGTTGTACTTATATTCGTCATTTTAATACTTATTGAAATCTCATAATTTTCAGAAATAATGCGAAACACTCAGACAGTCTTTAATATTTAGAACGAAAGAATAATAATATATAACATAAATGATATTTAGTTATTCTGTTATTCAAACAATTATTATTGTTTTTTTTTTATGTATAAATAAGTTGTAAAATTCAAAATTTAATTTTAAATCTATGAAATTGATATTAGGAAAAAGAAATAAACTAAAGTGACTTTAAAATAAACTAACTCGTTAAGTTAGGAATTACTTTAAAAAAAAAATTAACTAGTTAAAAGTAACTTAACTTTAATTTTTTAACTCGTTATTGCCCAGTCTTGCTATTATGTAGGTTTATCAGTATGTTACATCCAATATTTACTTAAACGGTTGATTTTACTACACTTCTACTTATCCAAAATAAAATATGAAATAATTATTTCACAGAATAAAATTTAATTTACAACCATTTTAGTTCATAAGTTATTGACATTTTTTAAAAGGTAGGCAAGTAAGAACCGCTCTTCCGTAAATTATAATTATGTTAAATTTGAATTTCATGATATAAAACCATTGTATACGAAAATCGATAATGAGCAATTGAGCAAAGTAGACTGTCAGCCTATTGGTAGGTGTTAGTCATGTTACTTAGTTTATTTTATTTTATATACCATTGCTATTTAAGTAATTTATTTTACTATTAATACTACCGTAATTTGAATTAACTTTTCCCAAAACATTGAATTTGAAAATGCCATTGTGTGTATAAAATAACTTTAAAAGGTCAAGTACCCATGCATAATAATATATTTAAACTGCAACAAAGTAACTAAAATTGTAAATTTTTGTTTAAATATTTCATTCCATAAAAATTTGAACTTATCATATATATTAGCAAATTTGTTTATTTATATGTTAGACGTTTTGATTAAGGTATAAACGAACGAGAAACCTTGTTTTATAAATGATCAATCTCAGCTATAAAAATCATACATTGTAAACGGCATTTTATTTTTTCAAATTTAAGTGATTTTTATATTTATATTTTTAGAAATTTAGTAACTGTTATTTTAATATTTTATAAGGAAACTTGTATAACTCCAATACAAATTACTACATTTATTCAGAATCTAAATATTTGATGATAAACTATCTGATGATTTTTCAATGAGGGATAGGCAAGTACCTACGGCCTCATCCACTAATTACAATAAATTAAAATGTATAATGTATAAATATGCTTTAAGAACATCACACTATACCACTTTAACTGAGCTCGTATATTTATTCGGTCGTCCACGGGTGACTATTTAGGTATGGAACATTTCAGCTTTTCCTGTCTATCAGAATCACCCTTGCTGACGTCAGACGAATACATGAAGGGAGTTATGTATGCACAGCTATTAGGTCGAGTCAACAACAATAAGTACAAATCAAGTATCAGATGTGCCGTAAGTATATTAAGCCTTAAATGGTTATGCCAACTGGTGCATTTGAAAACCAATTTAAATTTGTTATTTAGTTAACTTGGGACCGATATAATTACATTGTTTCAATTCCGTACAGTCGATTTAAATATGTTTTCAGATTTTTAATTAAATTACTTTATACTACATCTCAAAATATAATACTTTTATTTGCAAATCTTCGCGATTAGGTATATACTGAGTATTGTATTAGACTATTTAAAAAAAAAAATTGTATTCGACTCTTAAAACAATTTGCATAATGCAGGCACGCCCGCAGAGATGTAACTCACTAGGTGCAAAATATTTTTAATATCAATATATGATGTGGGGGGCTTTGCCCCCCACACCCCCTAACACTTATTACATGACATATATTATTTATCATCAATAATGGGTATAACAACATATATTTAAAACAACTCATTTTATTTATTACTTCTTATAAAATATAAAAATTAGATAGAATTTTAGATGTATAACACACACATACATATATATATATATAAATAATAGTGTACCACAGAATAGATGTCAGATAACGAAATTCATAATAATATTATTAATGACCAAAATAAATGTGACCTAGACGCGTGGTTAGACGTGACTGTACACAGTACTAAAATGCGGCAGACGGTGGTATCTCAGAATAGCCAGATGCCAGAATAGCTAATAAGTATATTAAATATTAAATTTACTATATTGGGAATAATCATGGGCATAAATTAAAAATTTACAGAGAAGGAATTTTTATATTTTATTATTTATTTGAAAAATCCAAATTATTAAAGTTCTCAGGTGGTGCATTTGCACCACCTGGCCCGCCCCTCCGGGCGTGCCTGGCATAATGTACTTAAACAATTATTAACTGTTTGTCTTCTTGAAACGTTTGAACGACAATTTAATGTAATTTATAGCAGCATTTTCCACTTCGACCAATCGGATACGAGCTCCCCATAAATTTAAGTTTCTTCACATTATATGATTTGGTTGATTAATTATTTTCTGTTTCTCTCTTTTATGCATATCGAAGATTCATGATAAGGTCAAAGGCAATGCCACAATGTTCCGTATGGCAATTAGCGGGGATGACTCATGTCACGGGTTGGCAGATTTACTGCAATCAAACCTGCAAACGACGATTCCTAGTGGAGCCATGGTACTGCAATTGCATAGATCCAGATTGCTATCGAAGAAAATAAGAGCCGAGCGCTCGACATCAGATGGCAGTACCAATATTACAAACCATTTGTCAGAACCTAGATACTTCTATCAGATGGGTTGAAAGGTTGTAGGTAATACCCCTAAATAATCATGACTTCCTGATTACAATTATTATAATAAAAAATTTCAAAAAATAAACCACTTGTGTGTATTTTATTTATACTGCATCACCCAATCAGTATGTAAGCTAACTAAACCCTTTTCATTTTCTGTGAAATAAATGAACATATAAGTAAAAATGGCTATTTTTATTTTCATTATGATTCTTATTCCACAACAATGTGTTTTAAATATATAACGCAAAACTTTAAAGAAATATTTATGATAGGTTTTTCAGTATTTGAAGTCATCAGATTATTAATAAGTAAGATTAAAAACGTATTTAACATTTACAACTTAAATAAATACCATACAATTTAACATATTCTATAATACTTAAATATGAGCTTTTCATAAAATTGCTTACAAAAACAAAACACCATAAGATATATAAATAGCTCTTTAATTGTTTTGATATTTTTGTCCGCCATTTATATTTCAATATTTAAGTGTTTTAATTTTAACAGAAGCCATTGGTATTACTAGTTGTATTCAAACATAGGTATAAGCATCGATCACAAAAATGTAGTATTTAGTATAATCTATGGTATTAGGTACTCATTAAAATAAATACAAACTTGTAAATAGTTTACGTATGAGTTTTAAGTGCATTAAAAAAAAAAAAAAAAAATTAAATATAATATGAATTTAATAATCTCTAAAAATAATTTCTGAAACTTTCACCAACTTTAAAATTTGACAGAAATTCTTTATTATTTGACTGAAAAAGGGAGAATAAATAATTTCACAAATGTTAAAGTGTTCTTATAGGTATTAATGTATTATAATATATCATTGAATGTATTCAACAACAACTTCATAAAAAAACTCGAAGTGTTATAGTTTAATAAGCAACAGTGTTAAATACATCTTTAAGTATCTGGTGTTCCATTACAATCGACGTCAAACGCTTGGAATGGAAAGGCCGTAAACAGGGGAAAACAATCAACTATATGAAAACTAGTTGAAATGTCGAATTAGTAACATCAATAAATCTGGAGTGTGTACTTTATAATTTGGGAGAACAAAATGAGAAAATTATCAAACTGATAATACCTGCCCAAAAGTTATCAAATTTGTATGATAACATCGTTACCTTGTTCAAACAACATTTTATTGCCTTAGTTCCAATTTATTGGTATAGCTCTATTTTGATTTTATTATCGCTGATAAGGAATTATCATTTTTATAAGTTTTGGTGAGCGGTCGTAATCACCTAGATCCCCAGATAACTAGATCCTCAAGACCTAAATGACATGAACAGTAATCTAGTTAACAGGGGATCTAAGTAATCACGACTAACTAGTTGACCGTAGGAGAACTAGTTGTCTCGGAATCTAAATAACTAAAAACATTTATAAAAATATAAAAAATAATTTTAAGCTTTTTATGACATGAACCTAATCACACCAGTCTATACTTCTCAGTACATCAGTATTAACCACAGACCAAGATAGTCAGGACATCCATAATATCTATAGCAACTGCCAACTGGTGCCTACTACTAAAGTATTATTCGTATATATGTCGCATCCACATAGTGAAACTACTCATTTCATGAACTGGATATCCAGATAGGGAAATTCGTCCAGATATTGAATTTTGACGAAAATACATTATATGGACATCCATTTCATGAAATGGACAATAACTATATCGTGTACTTTGTGTAATTATTATTTTATTATATAATGGTTCATAAACTATCATTATACATTTATACGTATATTATATTTAATTTTTCACGATTGATTAATATATAGGTAATTTTCTATATTGTTCTATACACAAAAATATAGCAATTATAGTCAATAAATTATATCATATTACATTATATTTTTATTTTATTTTTCATAAACCATACGTATATTATATTTTATAAACAACAGTGTTACCTATGTCCTATATCAAGTGTTGTAAAATATTCATGAAATTAACTATAATAATTATAATATTTAGCTACCTATATTTCTCTATTGTTTTATTACCTAACAAAATAATTAATTGATTAACATAAACATACCTTAAATGGCTTAAACTTTACATACATTTTTCCCTTATTGTTTATTTTTACACGACGATTGATTCTGACATCGAATGTTACATTGCATATTTTTTTTAAAACAAGTACACCTATTTGATTGGCAAGGATTTTTTGCCTTACACGAACAAGACAAAAATCCTTGCCCTCCTGAAATTTTTTTAATCATTTCTCTCACCTAAAATTCAACATTTTTATCAACTTGATCAGTAGTGAGAAATTGAGTTGTTGATTTTTTCAAACATTCACTACTGAACCATCCTTTGAGTAAACCATATTTTGTTCCAAGCTTATGTAATCCTTTTTTTTTTGTTCCGTGATCACGCAAATTATGTTTGGGGGATCTGTAGGTTAGGTTATAATTATAGTTAATTTCATGAATATTTTATAACACTTAATATAGGACATAGGTAACAATGTTGTTTATAAAATATAATATACGTATGGTTTATGAAAAATAAAATAAAAATATAATGTAATATGGTATAATTTATTGACTATAATTGCTATATTTGTGTGTATAGAACAATATAGAAAATTACCTATATATTAATCAATCGTGAAAAATTAAATATAATATACGTATAAATGTATAATGATAGTTTATGAACCATTTTATAATAAAATAATAATTACACAGAGTACACGATATAGGTATTGTCCATTTCATGAAATGGATGTCCATATAATGTATTTTCGTCAAAATTCACTATCTGGACGATTTTCGCTATCTGGATATCCAGTTCATGAAATGAGTAGTTTCACTATGTGGATGCGACATATATATATTTACTTTTCTATGCGTAATGTGTTTACTGATATACCTAATATTTTGAGTAAAATTACAATGTGCTTTATCAAAATGTAATATTAATTAATAAATAGTAAGATAATAAGTTGTATCATGAAAACTAAAAACTGTCTTACAAATTATTATTTATTAAATTGTGTATTATTTAAATATTTCTTTAGATTAACTTCTTTAAATAAACAATTAAACATTATAAGAACAATACAACTCCCTATCAAACAATTTATTATTGCCATTTGAGAACTTTACTTGTCTAAACCCACGAATTAATAGGCACTGATTACGCCAAGTACCTATCACTCCGCCACCGATCGACACACACCACACACACAAGTACACAACACATCTTAATGTGTATCACCGATAGTAAAATTATAATTTTTAATTTATTCTTATGTTTATAAGTTTATTAATTGTCCAACACAAATCGTCAGTGTTTTACCTTCGTATATTATTATTGTTTTTTAAATCTGTCACTTGCGCAAATCGCCGTGCTTACTTTTATTTATTTTTTTTTTATTTATTAATGAATCGAAAATACAAAGTGTACAATATATTTAAATTGCATATAATAGTATTAGCGATTTATCTATCTCCGGTAAGCGATGCTTGTGTTGGAGATAGAGAGTTAAGATAAAATATCACATGATAGTTAAGACAAAGTACAGATAGGTCACAATAATATATAAAAAAAAAAAAAAAAAAAAAAAAAAAAAATAGAGACAGTACAATACATAAGGTGAATTACAGTTCGGAATAAAAATAAAAATAAAGTAATACGAGTATGTACATTTATACGTTTTTACAAACTATAAAACTATATAAGAGACTTAAAAATAGAGTACGCGGAGAAGCGAGGAGAAAATATATAAATATACAGACATTTAAGATAATTTGAGTAGTAGTTGTGATACATGCTTGGGTATAGGTAATTAAATTTTAATCGTAGTAATTATTATCTAAGTTACAGAAAAGCCATTTTTTTATATATTGTTTAGCAGTATCATAAGATTTAGAACATACATTTTTTTTCGTTTCTAGGTCCATTTTGTTGTAACATACCGGACCAAGATAGTCCAAGAATCTTTGACCAAAAGTTGTGTTTACATAATTTACAGTTATATTGTATGCTCTACATTCTCTTTTATTTTCTAATTTGTCTGCGGAAAACCAAGTATTAATAATGTTTTTTTTTACCCATAAAATTGTAAATTTAGCATGCACTAGTTTTACTGGCAAAACTCTGAGTTCTAAATAATTTGTTTTTGTAGAACCATCAAGACTATGTTTGTTTAGGCAAATTCTTATTATTTTGTTTTGTTGTAGTTTAAGTGGTTTTAGATTATTTTCTGTGAGGCCACCCCATATTATAATACCATACTGGAATATGGCTTGATAAAGAGACAGATATGCAGTTCTAATAATTTCCACTGGTAAAATTGATTTTAGAGAAAGAAAATGATGTACTGCTGTGCGTAATCGCATTACTAGATTACTAATATGTAAGTTCCATCTTAAGTGTTCGTCAAATATTATGCCCAAATAACGAAATCTTTGTACTCTGAATATTTTTTTACAATTTATGTCATTGCATTCGTTTTGGTTTCTACAGATATGAACTGTTAAATCGTCAATTGGAACGTGTGTGTTGTTAATGGTAAAAGTCATAAAAAAAGTTTTTTTTATATTAAGAGATAAGTTTCGTTTATTTAGATAATTGATTACCTTTTTTGTATCATTTATTGCTTTGTCAAGTACAAGATCCCAAGAGTAGTCTGAAAATAGCAGACATGTGTCGTCTGCATACGTTATAATTTTCCCGTCTATAGTCATATTACAAATATTGTTTATATATAAGATAAAAAAAATCGGTCCTAGTACACTGCCCTGGGGTACTCCACATGTAATTTTTTTTTTGTCTCCTAGGGTACCATTTATATTTACGATTTGTGTTCTATTTTTTAAATAACTCATTATCCATTTCAGGCTGTTAGATTTAATTCCAAAACTGGGTAAGATATTAATAAGTTTGTCGTGATTTACTGTGTCAAACGCTTTAGTTAGGTCTAAGAAAATTGCTAAGGCTTTTTTTTTATTGTCAAGAGCATTACTTATATATTTTGTTACATTATAAAGTGCATCTTCTGAACTTAATCCTGGTCTAAAACCAAATTGATTATTTGACAGTAGTTTGTTTTTTTCCAGATATGTTATAAGTCGAGTTTTTATAATTTTTTCTAGAATTTTCGAAAAATTGCACAGCATAGAGATGGGTCTGTAATTATTTAATTCATTTTGACTACCGTTTTTATAAAGTGGAATTACGATTGCCTTTTTAAATGTTTCCGGAAATACGCAATTTTTAATACTTAAGTTAAATATATACATTAACGGATGTACTATACTTGTGCAGATAGATTTTAATAATTTTACATTTACTTTGTCATGTCCTGCAGCAGTATCGTCTTTTAAATTATTAATTATGTCACATATATCTTTTTCAGATATATCTTTACTAAATATGTCATCAAACGTCATATCGTTGTATATATTTTCTTTTTGATTATTATTTTGTTGTATGATATTCTTTGATAGTGTGATTCCTATGTCTACAAAAAAATCATTAAAAAGGTTTGCTACTTTTTTTGGTTCTGTAGATGCGTCTACAATTTTATTGTTTATTTTTATTGATTTTATAACTTTAGTGCTATTCTTAACGGTATTTGTTATTTCTTTGATTAAATTCCACATTAATTTTGGGTTTGATGATACACTATTTAACTTATTTTTATAAAAATTTATTTTTGTGGCTCTTAGTATTTTAGTAAAAGTGTTCCTGTAATTTATATAATAAGAACGCAATTTTATATTGTTTGGGTGTTTTTTTAACTTTTATTGAAAGATTTTGTAACTTATTACTGTAGTAACTTATTTGAGTGTGCACCAATCGCCACTATTATTATACCTGTGTGTGCTTTAATCGCTACTTTTATTATTATACTCGTATAGGAGCTAATCACCGGAGTTTTTTATACTGTTTTTTTTTTATTTGTTAAATTAATTTCATTGTTTTTTGTTGTCGTGTGTGTCGTATATTGTTTTATTTTAGGCACAGGTAGTAGCTGGCCAGCCGTGCTCCACAAACTGTGAGTTATATTTATTATTTTTGGTATTGTTATATTTTAGTTGTTGGGCCAAAAAGGGCCGTTTATTTATTCTTTAACCATATTGTTAGGCCAGAAAGGCCACCCTTTATTATCATTTGTTTTATTTTTGTTGTTGTGTATTATTTTAAAATTGTATAAATATAAGCCAACTTAAAGTTACCAATAAATTGTTACCATTTGATAGAGTTACCCTCCTACCATTAGTTCTGAGCACAAACTCATACATATACACACATTTACACACCCACTGTACACTAGCATTCGATAGTCTTGCTCGGCAAACCCGTCCACCTCTATCGAATTGCTAACACCTACATACACACATAACACAGGTCGGTCGATGTGAACAAAGTGCTTAAGAAGTATTTCGGTGACCGGGCATTACGAACTATTGTTGTTTGTTCCCGGCCCGAACAATATTAATACAACTTTAAAATTATTGAAGAACAAAAAATGTTCTTAATTTAAGAAAGAGGAAAGGTACTAGTTCCTATCTTTAAGCAAGGAATGGACAATTATTTAGTTCCTTTTAATATACACACACTTAAGCATGAACTGGTCCCTTTTTGAAATAAACTTTTCAAGCACAAGCATGGGTGCCCATTGGGGGGGGGGGGGCAAGACAGGGCACTTGCCCCCCCCCTGGAAAAAAATATTATGAAATTGTAGCTCAATAAATATTACCATAATATTACCTTATTACCGAAATTTTTTATTTTGGCCTCCCCTAAAATTTTACCTATGGGCGCCCATGAGCACAAGTCGAAATTCTTATGTGTCGCAACTCGCAAGTCTATCTCCAACTGTTCGAACGCCGAACGATTCTGCCATAATATATATATGTATACACTGTTTCGGATTTTTTCACATGATAAAAGCGCCCAGCAAGTTCGCCCCTCCCGTGCCTGGCTACAGTTCATCTGGCGATAGCTATGCCGCCAGCCAGACCGTTGACCGATAAGTGACTTTTGACTTTTTTCAACGGTTGGGCCCGACACACGTTTCTGTCCACCCACCGTTATTGCGTGCCATTTTTGGTGTCGCCACACCAAATACGCCGTTCTATTGGGATATCGTGTCATCGTACCATTTGTCATTTACCAGGCCTACGTGCATCGTCGGACAAATTTCTAAGAACTAGGTCATCTTCATTATTTTGTATATCATTGTTCTTGTATTTTTATATTATATTACGTACCTATTATATTATTATTTATATATATGTATTGCTAATTATTCCCTGGGTGCCTTATACTAGGTCCATTATTATTATTATTTAATTGATCTGTTTATTGTATAATATATATTTCGATCAGTGTCATATACACCTTAGAATTTATCTAACGTGATATATTATTTCGTATGTATTTGGGTAACCCACTCAGCTCCTGTCTACAGCTTAACATCCGAGTGGTTGCCGATCGTTGTAAAACACCAATTCTTTATGTTTAAAATTAAATTGACATTTAAATGTAAAAAGAAAGTATATTTAATTTGTCTTTCAACTTTAACAATTGTCTGATCAAAGAATTCTATCTCGTAAGTACAAATGTAAAACAACATTTTGCTCGATTGAAACTACATCCATACTCCGTCTATTAGTAGGTATATAAAATTATTGAGTAAAACATTTAATGCGGCGAATGACACTACTGAGACATAGAAGTTAATAAATGTGACAACTATAAAAATCCCTTTGTTCACTGAAAAAATATACTATAGAATCACTGGAGTAAAATGAAGTGAGCTCTTTTTTTGGAGCTGGTTAATCACGCGAGTGTTTCACGCCAGCATGTCATTATTATTATCTGTGTTAATTCCTTATAGACTCTAGTGTATGGTTATTGTACCACTGTAGGTAGTTGGTATGCAGTACGGCCGTTGGGACTGTACCCACGATATATGTGCTTTGCCCTGGGAGGGCGAGAATGTATGATCTACCACATGTAATACATATCATTTGAAAGTTCTTTACTAATGCAACTAATAATTGGAAACTACAAATACTTAATATGGAAATTTATAATTTTAGTTTCAAGTTCATACTATACGTGAAATATTTATACTCATATATCTCAAAAGATAAGTTTTTATTAGGTACCTATTATAATCTTAGTTATTGTATATCACAGTATGTTCGTCTTATGCATGTTATATAGTATGTAGTCATGACTCATGAAATTTGACACGTTGGCAACACATGGGGTCATGTGGAATGAATAGTAACGTGTTTTCATTTTTCTATGAAGTATAATTTATTGTTATTTACAAATTTATTTTATTTTAACCTTACAATGTACCATTTCTGATTATGATAATAATTTGAATGTATTCAGAGTGTAGGTGAATTATTATACTCATCGGGGAGTGGTATATAGGCAACATAATTCACGTATGTGTATATACATTACGCAGACCTGGAATTCTCGGACCATTGAAAAGGTGGTGAAAAAATAGAACAATTATGTTAAGATTTGTTAGCCTATATTCAAGTATACTTTATAATATCATTGTGATTAAAATAAATAGTAATTTACTTTACTATAAGACATTAATAAAGCCGGTTAAATTATTTTTTTCCTAAATGATTGAATTTGAAAATATCATTGAGTAATATATATTAATATATAAATAAATTAAAATAAATACATTTATTTTTAAAATTTGTAAGTATTCAGGAAACAAAAAAACTAATAATAACTGTTAATCTCCGTTTAATATCTAATTTCATCCACATTTGAACTTAAAATTTCTATAAAAAAAAAACTTCATAAATTGTTTAGATTTTTCAGTTATAGTAAGAACTACTTATGGAACCTTTTTAAAATTTAAAATTCTTAGCTATACAATTTAAACATTTTATACATTTATAACTTCAAAATAATTTCATATTTTCAATTTCATAGTTAATCTTGTCAACATTTTAATTTTAAATACTCATTAAAAAACCCATTTCGATGTATCTGTAGTATTATTATAACAACGTGTGAGTAGTTTGCATTATATTTTTCAGCATTTCAATCCAACAAATACAATTGTATTGATATTTAAAGAAAAAAAATGTTTAGTTTAAAATGTTTGCCGAACAGCTTAAAGCTTGTCTTTGAGATATTTTGGAAATAAGTCAAATATTTTTTTTATGTCTATTACATATTGCTGATTTACCTATAAGCCTTATTTGTAACACTAAATGGGCTGTATGAAATAAGCGCCAAAGGAACAAAAATGACCTATCATTTGCGCCAAAATTAATATTTTATATAATTATTAAGTAGGTAGTTATTTAAAAATTTCTATATCTTATAAAAATTATATTATGTTAATATTATTATGTTGATAGTAAATTATAGTACAGGTAGGTACATGCACATCAATATTATACATTTAATAAATTGGTTGATTTTTTACAAAAATAAAATGTCAATGATAAATTATAATATGCATGCATATCAATATTGACGCTTACACGGATGCTTACGAAATAGGTTCTAACAATATGTTATAACACAAACTTCTCACACACTGTCTATTTGACAATCTATCGTAATCAGATAATACATTTGTGGATTAAGATTAAGCGTTTGGAGTTTTTGAGCGAAATAGTTCTAAATTTAATATCTGTTATTTAATTTCTGGCGCTTTTGTACGATACGATTTTTTTTCTTATCTTATTTTGGCGCTTATGTCTTACACCGCACTAAATGATATTGTTTGTAATTAATGAATATACCTATTACAATATAATTATTTATCTACCATAAACCCTTCCACCTTAAAAACAATACAATAAAACAGTAGTCTTCTAGAACTATATATTAGTAATAATATGTTACCGATTGTTACTTGTAATATATATCTTTATATATATATATATAATTCTACTATACGTGAGTATGTCACTGAACTAATCCTAAACAGCTGGACCGATTTTAATAAAAACATTTTGTATGCATTTAGGTGACGCCCTGAATGGTATGGATTCGCAATTGGACCCGATAGGTCCAACCCGGGGAGTTGCTCAAACAGGGATTTTAAGATAAATGAAGGAAATATTTGTTTATATGCTGTTGCTATTGGTTAAATATGTTTAGTAGAAATTGGTATTTTTTTTGTTTATTTTTCGCCTGCAGTGGTTCATCGGGCAGATTAGATATAAGTATGCACACAATTGAATTTTCGCACATTGCCTACCAAAGTGGGTGAGTTGCACTCACGGCGTGTCTGCAATCAAAATAAAAGTAAAACATATTATTTATATAAAGTACTCATCAAGCGGGTTCCGTAATCCACAGTAGGTAAGCATAATAAACTGCTCGCATTATCACCATTAAGTCTCATAAAGAGTTGGAATTTTTAACGATTAACAAAGTGCACGGGATCAGCACTATAGTATATTATATAATATTATTTTTTTTTACTTTTGTGTTACTACAAGATGAATACATATTTATGAATATGTTTAACTAAATAAATTTAACTATACTTGAAACAAATTAAAATTTTATTTTTAGACTGCATAATATTCAAACATTTTTCCATTAATAGTAGATAAGAATAAGAACGAAACAAAAATAAACAACATAGAACCTAAACTTACTCTAAAATTAAGCCTAAATGAATGTGTTTTTAGGGTTCCGTACCCAAAGGGTAAAACGGGACCCTATTACTAAGACTTCGCTGTCCGTCTGTCTGCCACCAGGCTGTATCTCATGAACTGTGATACTTAGATGGTTCAAATTTTTACAGATGACGTATTTCTATTGCCACTAGAACTACAAATAATAATAATAAAATAAAATAAATATTTAAGGGGGCTCCCATACAACAGACATGATTTTGATCTCGTTAGTTCGCAGCGATATTTCACCATACCACCTATTTTTCTCCGGTTCCAAGCCTTCGTAAGTGAATATGTCCGTGCAAGGTGATGGTGGATGGGGGGCTGCCGAAGACGAGTGAACCGACAGCATCCATGCAAACGACAACAATCCACAGATCGGTAATCGATGCTAAACGCGAAAGATAGAATTTGACAACAGATGTTGCGCCGTCAGCACTTACGTTGACAGCAGTTTACTGACGACTCGCGGGTGTGTGGGAGCAAAATGATGAAGGTCCAATTTAAATGAGACAAAATATAATATATATAAAATAATTAATATAAAACAAATGCAATGCCGAAGACGTCTCTTCAAACAATTGCCACAATAATAATATTGAACAAGGCGATCTCAAATAATTATATGGTACATAACGGGCACACACAGGTGCACAATATACAAATAAAATAGACAAAAACAAAATACAATAATATATCAACGATACCGCAGGTCACCGTTTATGAAGCGTCGGAATCCCACGACGATGTTCGCAATGGCCTCCAAATGAAAGGTACTTGGTATAGACAGCTGGGCAGGTGTGAGATCACTGACCTCTCGCAAGATGCGTCACAACGACGCGACGTAAAAATTGACGAACGCCCACGGTCACGGCGAGCAATACCGGACGGCGGTGCACCAGGGACCACAAGCGTGCAAGGAACACGACACGGTTTACGGGCGGCACAAAGGGCAAACACCCAAAAGGACTCAACCACGAGGTTCTGTGGTCAGCGCATATAAAAAACAACAAAAACCAACGGGGATGAGTCGGAACGGAACGGACGGTCCGACCGCAAGTTAAAGACCGCGACAGCCGCGCCACGGACAACCGGTGTTCAGCGAAGCCGGTCGTCAAAATTTCGCGCAAGCGCTCTTCGGCGTCGGCACGTCAACGAGATGACGACAAGTGTCAAACGGTCACACTGTTCGTGATAAGGGCGAAAAGGCTCACGTTCGAACAACAGAAATGTGTCATTGGAATTGACAAAACCGAGTACAAGTTGCGTTAACATTATATTACGTTAATTTCTGTTTATTATTTGACATATTGAAGTACCATTTTTTTTTCAGGCACCTATTAGTATTATTCTTTTCAATGTGTCCCTCCTCCTCGTGGACTGATGACTGATGTATTTTTATAATATTATCATAATAATATGGCTGCTGTCAAGCTGGTACAAAATTATGTTTCTAAGCTACTAGAATTTTTGTCGCCTCTTCGTGGCGTAGATTTTACGCATGAACATTTCACTCAGATTTCGGTCCCGGTTCAGGTCTTAAACGACCACCTTATGGTTTCAGTTAATCTGTAAACACCATTGTTTGACTTGAAGTTTTTTTTCTTTTTTCCATTATAGCTTTAAGCTTTAATAAATTTCTCAAAAACTTAAAAACTACTGATTAATTTGAAAAAAGTGAAAAAAAATATTAAGTTAAAAATTTCAGGTTGTACTAAATTGGGATATAAAATGAATAGAACTATATGACTTTACAATAAATCTGTAAATTCGGTAAATCTTGGACCCTTCTGTAATGTATTTTTAAGGTCAATCTTAGAAACTTCAAATATATTTTTTTAAAATAACTTGAATAATCAAGTATACATAATGATTTTAGAAAGATCATAACTTTATACCTCATTTGTTACTTTTTTTTAGGTCGTGAATAGGTTATAATAACTTTTATTGATTTCACAATTTCACCTATTTCTATATCAATATTTATTATTATATTGTATAACCTCTGTTAACTTTTCCTTTTATATTATAAATTGATATTAAGTTTTCTGTTGTCACGTTATAAATATTAGGCTTCTAAATTGTTATGAATTTTTTTTAGGAGTAAGGGGGTCACTTTGTATTGTTTTTTAAATGTTTATTGGTATAATAACTTGATACATTAACCAGTCTTATACATATCTGGTCTATCGATAAATTTTCACACTCGTTTACTCGTCAAAAGCGTTTCATAAAGTTTTCATATAACCGTTAATGGTTTAAATGAATTATGAAAATAATGCCTAATAATGAGAGTTCAGACAATTTAAAAAAATGTAATGCTCATAATACCTACCTAGTTCCCTACAGATGTGAAAAACTTCCGCACAAAAATATCAATAATAAATTATTATAACAAATATAATAGGTAGGTACATTATATTATTATTATTATTATTTTATTATTTACATTATATTGAACTCATACCTACAACGCTGCGGAGACGAATCGCTAGCACTTGGGTTTTCGGCGGTGGTGACACAGCTATAATTTAATAGGTTATAATAATAATGGTTACATTGACAGACTATAATGTTCATTGTTATATTAATACATAATACTTTAAATAGAATTTACGACCTTAATAGCATTGAATGCGTTATTGTAAAACGGAAAACTATACGTTTGATAATTGGTAACCTGCAAAGGAGATACATACGCGTCGCAAACGTCTGAGATATATCAAGATATACTTAGGTACTCCAGACTAACAATATTATTATTATATATAATAATTTATTGGTTAGTCAGTTGGTAGCTACGCCAACTGTGGTCTGGTTGCGACTGCTGCTTGTGACTTCTTGGCCCTGCCGCACGTTTCTTCCCCGAACAATAACCTGTGAATTCCAGTGTAGGTAGGTGGGTTCATAAAAAGCAACAAAAATAATAATATTATTATGATGGCCTCGATGATAATAATATTTATAGTAATTTTCATAAATATGATGGTGACTGTATGTTAACTATATTATTATTATGATAATTCCGAAAAAGCCATTGTCAACTGTCGGGAGCGACGCGGCAGGTATATCGCGTTAAAAGGAAGGGAATTGTAAATTTTATGATATTAAAAGTCCGAAAACTAGATTTCCCCACCGATATGAATTTTCCGTACGAGCGTATGCAGCGCACTGTATAATATATTGTAGTTGCAGCAGGATCACTAAGAGGAAACTAAGTTTTAGTTAAAAAAAACTATACATACATCCTGATATTATAATTTTACCTTAATATAGTTATTATTTTAATGTATTTATTGTTAAACGATATAATTTATTTGAAAATTTTAAACTTCATTGGGAATGTATTTTGTTTCCCCAAAATCATGTGAAGTCTTGAGCAAAGTTTTTTAAAATAAATATATAATATATTTTGTACACATTTGTAAAATTTTTAACCAAAATATAACTCTAAATATACTCTAAATATAACCAAAATAGAAGTAACAGGTAAATAGATACGCTTAATATTTTTAATTTCAATCATAATTACTCGTTCAAAATTGTATATTATATGTTTATATACATTGAAATTTTCAGAAAAATATTCTGCTTTGTAAAACAGAATATGAATTAAAAAAGGTACTCAAAGGTAATAATTTAAAAAGTAGTGAAAAAATAATTTGTTTTTAAAAGTTGTAAAAAAATGATATAAAATAAGTCATTTGATTTAGATAAATATTTTTAGATTCAAAAGTTTTTTCATAGAGAGAATCGTTGATAAAAGAATAAAAATGGAATACCCCTTCCATGTATGTAATACAGTTTTTTTTATATAAATTTGTACGTTGACATAAACTTAGTTGTTTATACACAAGATAGCTGGTCTGTAGTTGAAAAAATACTTTTCTGCTTAAATATAAATAAAATAATAATAAATAATTGCAATTTGTTTGTTTGTAAGTGGTGCCATAGACCATAGTTAACATTTTTCGGAAGAAATTTTAAATCAAAAAAGTAGTTGGTTAATACTGAAAATGTTATTTTTAATCATAGCTTATCACAAACTACAAAGTACCTATACTAAATAACAATACAGGCGTTATAGCTGAATGCGTAACTTAGGTAGGTTGAGTACCTAATCATTCATTTTATTTTCATTTTATTAATACTTACTAATTAAGTAGGCAGGTAGATATAACTATCTATCTTATCAGTACTCGTAGGTACATATTTATTGTTTAAGTTATTATTTAAGTTTGTGGTTAAAACCCCAAAACACTGATTGCCCCTATTCCCCAAAACTTGAAAACATCTTATTTGTTTGGCAGGTTTTGACAAAAATCAATTTTTCCTTATATAAATATCATTCGAAAATCTATATATACATATAGGGGACCGCCCCTATTGACTCATCAACGGTCAAACCAATCCACTGGGCTTAGTGACTTGACATTTTATACAGAGGTTCCTGAAGCAATGTGGGGGAGCACCAAGAAAGGATTTTTTCAAAATTCAACCTCTAAGGGTGTAAAGAGCGGTGTTTGTCAATTGCGCCGATTTTTTTAGACTACCTGAAATTTATACATCTTTTGCGCCGATGGTTTTATCCCAAACGAAAATGGTATACGTCTTTTGCGCCAATAAATTTATCACAAATTAATTTGGTATACATAATATATATTTGTTCTGCCAGGAACATATTATAAAATATAAAATATCAATATAAAATATCATATTATTATACTATTATTAGATTATAATATAATTATCAAACATATAAAAAAAGTGTAATTTAAAAAATATAAAAAATTAAAAAAATTAAAATACATATAAATAAACGATGATAAATTACATATGAATAAATTGTCAAAAAGTATTAAAATTTCATTTCTTGTAATGGTGACTTACCGACTTCACAAATTGAAACATATTGATAGTACCGTCATATTATCATGTTATCTCATTTATATTAGCGGATATTCCGATTTGACCAATTTATTGCATGTAGATAGATAACGTATAGTATGTACAGTTTAAAACGTCGCGATTTTAAATCGTCGGCGTGTAATATAAACGCAGACGAGTACGTTAAAATCGCCTAGTGTGTAATCAGCTTATTTTTCAACTTCAGTATTGCCGGCGCAATTAATGTATAATCTTTTTTGGACCTAAATATCGTCCGGCGCAGTTGATGTATAACCTTTTTGAATCCCATAATTTTTTTTTCCTTACCTGTGATTTCTGGCGCAATTGACATATACCCGTAAAGAGATGGTTTTTTTATTTCTATATAACGCAGCACGTTTTTACCATTTCACATTATCTTTGAACTTAGACCGTCTACTGCCGGTACCTATTGTGTGTTACAATCGAGGGTCACCGATTACCTGCGACTAGTTTTATTAATACCAGTTATAAAATTGATAGTGATAACTGATTATTAAATTGTGATTTCCGAGTAACATTAGTACTACCAAATACCAATACAATTAAATTAAATACTAACACCCGGACTACGAAAATGCCATCAACGAAACTGATACACGGACGGGATAGCTAGTCATATCATATATTCATATAGATATATTATTGTTGTTATTAACACTTTTTTAGAGCACTGGTAATAGCTCAAAAATGGATATCCGATGACTTGTGGTTGTGGGTCTGTTAGTGCAAATTCATGCTGAGTACTTGCTAAATATTAACACTGAAAAAATTTTAGAAAAAAACGTAAGCCTTTTAGAAACCAACAAGCTATTGATGTGAGCTGGGTTGTACTGAATTTCATATCATACTTTAACATTGAGGTGAAATTTACCTTTATATAATAGATAACAATAATTAATTGTAACTAGGAAATAATATTTTTTTAAATAATAGTATGTTTTTGTTTGTGCGCGGTCGTGTGTGTGTGTGTATGTGTGGTTTGCTAAGACGATTTTTCATCTAATAATTGGTCGTTCACCCATATCTTATTGACAAATTGACCTGTGTGATGGCAGTGACACGTGTAGCAGTCACTGACCAACCGCTGCCAATAATAGTAATAGTGATAATCGTCTTTCAACCGGTCACCTGTGTAATATATAGGTCGTTGGCCCTTATCTTATAGAGTAGTTGGCACATGTGGTGGTGGTGGCACGTGTAGCAGCTACCGACAAACCTCTGCTTATAATAATAATAGTGAAAGTTGTCGTTCGGTCGGTCGGGTGTATAAGATTTTGGTCGTTGACCAATATCTAATCGATTAGATGACGTTTGTGGTAACATATAATTTTTTATCATCTATCACAGTGGTAAAAATAGTGATTACCATCTTTCGATGGTAATTCATCAATGAAATTCTTTTCAATATATTTATTTCTAAGATTATTTTTCAGATTTTTCTATGAGGATTTCGATTTTTGTTTATAGCTAAGGATTGAAAATCTAAAACAAGGTCCCACGTAAGCAGTTCATTCTGTAACTAAAAAATCGAAAAAATATATAAACGCAGTTTTTTTTATAATCTTTTGTTTAAATTTGTACGAAATTTCATAACGAAGGTAAAGTCGTTATTGTTGTGATAACACAGATTTTGATTATTTTGTGATAAGCTGATAAACAGTTTATAGGTTATAATTTTGTTTTTTTTTTTTCTTAGCAGTCACTAGCACCATGCTTCCACGTGAACTTGTACTATTGTGTTAATTAAATTAAAATATTAATATAAAATGTTGTATAGTAATTTTGTTATTAATTATTAGTGCTTACGCTCCAACTAACTTAATAAAACATGGCGCAGTCGCGAACTTCATGTGATTTTTACGATTAAATAATATAAAAAGATAAAATCAAAGTGAACTAAAGTGTTCCACAATTCATATACGATCGTCAATTATGGAATTCAACAAACCAGACTGTTTGAAACTAACAGGAAATGTTGCTGAAAATTTTAAATTATTCAAAGAGGAAGTCATGGTATTTTTTGAAGCAACGGAAACAACCTCAAAACCGGAAAAAGTACAGGTAGCACGTTTACTAAATCTAATTGGAAGTGACGGCGTTAAGATTTATAGAACATTTAACATTGATCCAAAAGTTGAAACTGTTAATATTATCTTCGAAAAATTAGAAGGGTACTGTACACCAAAGCGGAACGAAGTAATGGAACATTACAAATTTTTCATGAGAAAACAGGATTCAAGTGAAACATTTGACAAATTTTATGCTGACCTGAGAGATCTCATAAAAAATTGTGACTTTGGAGTAACTGAAGAGAAATTGTTGCGAACGCAGATTGTTCTCGGCATTAGTGACAAAGACCTTCAAGGAAAATTACTTCGTGAAGATTTGAACCTCGATAAAGTTGTGCGGCATTGTCAAGCAACTGAGCAAGCTGAAATTAATAAAAAGTTACTGGTGCAAAAGAGTGAGAACAAAATTGATGTCATTGAGAAGAAAAAATTTAACAAGTTCAATTCAACAAATTATCGGGGAAAGAAGCAGCAGCAGGAGAATACATTGGAACAATTTGGAAGAGAACATTCAAGGAAAATGTCTAAGGAAAAGGGTAATGTAAAAACATATAAATTTAATTGCTATAAGTGTGGTAGAGTACATGGTATAAATGAATGTCCGGCTTATAACAAAATTTGTAACACATGTGGTAATAAAAATCATTTTGCGTTAATGTGTAAGAATAAAGGAAAAAATGAAAGTAAAAAATATGAAAAAAGTGAAAACAATGGAGTTAACATTGTAGGAAAAGAAAAAGAAGTGTATGAATTTTTATGCTTGGATGAGGTTGAAATAGGTACAAGTAACACATGGACAGATAATGTAAAAATAAATGAATTAAATGTAGAAATAAAATTGGACACAGGAGCACAATTAAATGTGATGCCAATAAAAATGTACAAAAAAATTAAATCAGTACAATTGGAAACAAGTGAAGTTGTTATTAAGACATTTGGTGGGTTCACTATGAAATCGCAGGGCAAAATTAATGTTCAAATTGAAAATGATAAATGTAAGGCAAATGTTGTTTTTGAAATTGTTAATTATGAAGGAATACCAATACTTGGTTTTAAGGACTGTAAGACTTTAAAATACAAGTTTAATGAAGTATGTGAAGTACAAATAGAAAATAAAAAAGAACGTTTTGTCAAAGAGAATCTTGATATATTCACTGGAGTTGGAAAATTTCCAGATAAAATAAAAATAAAAATTAAAGAAAATAGTATACCTGTAATAAATCATCCTAGGAAAATCCCTATAAAATTAATAAAAAGATTAAAGGAATTAATTGAGAGGTTATGTGTTCAAAATAATATCGAAAAGTGTGAGGAGCCCAGCGAGTGGCAACATCCTTTGGTCGTCATAGAAAAGCCAGACAAGTCGCTAAGAATGTGTCTGGATCCTAGGACATTAAATAAGTATATAGTACGTGAAATGATACAAATTCCTACTATCGATGAAGTAAGAAATAAATTAATAAACAAAAAATATTTTACATTATGTAATTTAAAGGACGGGTTTTATCAGTGTGAGCTAGAAAGTGAATCAATGAAACTTTGTGCTTTCAGTACACCATTTGGCTCATACCAATTTAGGAGGTTACCATTTGGATTAGCTAACGCACCAGAAATATTCCAACAATTAACTTCAAAATATTTTGGAGGTATCAAAAATGTCTGTGTATATTTTGATGATATACTTATTAGTGGAGAGACACAACAGGAACATGATGAAACATTAAAACAGGTAGTGAAACAGGCCAGGAAATTAAACATTAAGTTTAACTTGAAAAAGTTGCAGTATGAAAAAAGTGAAGTGCGGTTTTTGGGAATGATATTTAGTGAACATGGAATAGCTCCAGACCCTGAAAGAGTCAAGTCTGTTATAGAATTAAAAATACCACAAAATACTAAACAGCTTCAGTCATTTCTAGGAATGGTTAATTACCTTCGAATATTTATACCAAATATGTCTGAATTAATTGAACCACTTAGAGGATTATTGAGGAAAGATGTTGTGTGGTCATGGAGTATAAATTGTGACAGTGCTTTTAATAAATTAAAAAATGTTCTAACTGATCTGACAACTCTTAGTAATTATAATGTGAATGAAAATTTTACCATACAGTGTGATGCATCAGAAAAGGCATTAGGGTGTTGTCTGCTACAAAATAACAGACCTGTATACTATGAGTCAAGATGTATGAGCGACACAGAACAGATGTATGCTCAAGTAGAAAAAGAAATGTTGGGTATAGTGTTTGCGTGTAAAAAATTTCACAAATTAATATATGGGCAAAGCATAGTTGAAATATTCACTGATCACCAACCACTAATATCAGTAATGAAAAAAGAAATAAACAAAATACCCAATAATAGACTGAAAAGAATGAGACTTAAACTATTGATATATAATACAGATGTTAAATATTGTCCTGGTAAACATATGTATATAGCAGATTTGCTCAGCAGAAACTATATACAAAGAGTTGAGATCACTGAAGAAAATTTAAATGATGTAGTACATGCAATTAATGAGGTTGAAATACAATTTAAAAATGATAGAATAGAACAGTTTAGAAATGAAACAAATAAGGATGAACATTTAAGTAAGGTACTAAAATATTTAGATACTGGTTGGCCAAACAAAATGATTGAATGTGGGGAGATAAAACATTATTTTAAAATTAAAAATGAATTAATTAAAGAAAGTGAAATAATTTACTTTGGAAACAGAATAATTGTTCCCAAAGTATTAAGAAGTTATGTAATTAAAAAATTGCATGAAACACACTTAGGAATCACAAAAACGCTAAAAAAAAGTAAACAAATTTTTTACTGGCCAGGAATGACCTCAGACTTAAAAAATTTCATTGAGAAATGTGAAATATGTAGAAAGTTTAGTATTAGTAAGATAAAAGAGCCATTACTACAACATAAAATCCCTGAGTTACCATTTCAAAAAATTGGAATAGACATAGCAGAGGTAGAGCGTTCCAATTACCTAGTGGTTATGGACTATTATTCAAGGTGGCTAGAAATTTTAAGTATAAGAAATAAAACTAGTGAGACAGTCATACAATTATTAAAAATATTATTTAGTCAGTTTGGAATACCAGAGGAAGTGGTATGTGATAACAACCCTTGCGGAAGCAGAGAGTTCAAAAACTTTGCTAAGGAATGGCATTTTACTGTAACAATATCAAGCCCAAATTACCCCCAGAGTAATGGTCTTGCAGAAAAGGCAGTAGGAATAGCTAAAAAAATAATAATGAAAGCTAAAAGTGAAAATAAAGATTTATCTTTGTATTTACTCAATTATAAAAATGCTCCTGTAGCAGGGTTAACTTGGTCTCAGGCACAAATGCTACAAAGTAGAGTTTTAAGGTCAAAAACTAATAGTATAAATAAAAAAATCTTATGTCCAACTGTGGTAGACTGTTCTGAAGAGAATAAAATACAAAAGCTAAAACAAAAAGACTGGTACGATAAAACTGCTACATATGTTGAAAAAGAATTTAAACCAAATGAGCAAATTATGTTACAAAATAAATTTACAAAACAATGGTCCAAAGCTGTTGTTCTGAGTAAAACGAGTTGGCCAAGATCTTACTTAGTGAAAGATGAAAAGGGAAAGATACTGAGGAGAAATACAATATTTATGAGAAAAGTGAGTAGCTATGACTTGGATTTGAATGAAAGTGATGACGAAGTTATAGTTAGTGATGATTTGGATAAAAAAGAGGTAGAGAAAGTTGAGAAACAAGAGAGCGAGGTTGGTACAAATATTAATTTTAAAA
>NW_019104293.1:0-43641 GCF_001856785.1 Myzus persicae
CTGCTATCGAGAGCTATTAAAATCGGTACTCGTGAAACGCGATAAGTAACGTGTTGTCTGTACGGAGTCTAACAACGAACTGAGTTATTTTATTATTCATAACAAAAAGTACAAAATATTTTAATTTTTATATAATATGTAACTTGTGTTTTTTCAACAGCAGCCATTATACACATTTTGCAAGCTGAAAGGCCGATTCGACTAACTGTACTCGTAATTAACGGCGGGTCAGTTGATTGCCTGAAATTCCTATTACCCGGTTACTGCGCAACGATTTGATATATACCTAATATTAGAGGTTGTGCACGCTCAAATAATCAGACTACTCCGACCGGTCTTACCACACTTTACACCTTCCACATTGGCTTTTGGTATTGTATTGTAGTAATTCAAAATAATTGTAATAATATATATAATATTTGCAGACATTTCGAATGGGGCATAACGTTTCCGAATCGATTCGCATTCGTGCGGCGTGGGAGATATTAATCATTTCTTTTCCACCGAAGAGACGGAGGATTAGCGGTGGGGGCGTGGAGGCAACTCGAGACTTTTGGCGATTAGCGTTTAGATTTTAAAGTGAAAACTCGGTGTTATTGTTTTGTTAGCCGGCCCCCAACGACGCCGACTAATGGTCTCGTATAATAATAATAATAATAATAATAATTGCGCTGCTGCTGCTGCTTCTCGTCGAGAAACGATGTGTACTTATATAGTAATCTTTGCAGGCGAAATCGTGCAGCGCCATCGCGGAAAACACTGTAGGATAATGTATTATGCAGACGATGGACTCATCTCCGGACAAGTGTAACAAGTTTGGCGCCGGCAGCCGGTGGTCGTAAGAGGTTAGTGACATTTTCGAAATGAAAAGTCGTAACTCCGGAGTCAGTTGAATATGTGCAGTCCGTGTGATGAGTACTTCCTACATAAGGTTTGGACCTACCCAATACCGTTCTATGAGGTCATATTTGTAAAAAAAAAAAAAACTAGACGAAATATTGGGTACTGGTCCAATATGCTGTCTACCCTAAGTATTTTATCTGCCATAATTCTATGTTGGGTTAATAATGCTATCAACAAATGAAAATAATCGTTTTGTCCACCAAACGTGCGGTAGATATCATATGGACGAGAACCGAATAGTGAGGGGGGGGGGCTACGTTATTATTTTCGATGATCAAGGTGGCGTACCATACATTTTTTTTAGGGCTATATCACTGAGTATCTGATGAAAAGTGTTCAAGGAATTTTTCGAAATTGTCCAATCAAAAAATTTAAAATACACTCAATTCCAAAATTTTCTGCTTCCTTATCCTCGCAACCCAACATAATTTTGTGAGTGATGTCTCGTCCGATTTTTGTGTAAACAGAACCATTGTTTTAATTGGTTCTAAAAACAGAACTTTATGCGTATTAATAATTTAGAACCAACAATATTATGAATAGACTGCATACAACACTATAAATGTATGTCAAAAACGGTACGTATAATCAATAAAGTATTTTGATGAATTTGTAGAAAATTTGTGCTTTTGTAAGTTGCAATCCAACACTTATCCATTTACAGCAGAACCACTAATATGGGTAATACTGGGTAATACAGGAACAGTAAAACGTATACAACAAAGTCTTACAATTATTAAGTGTAAATTTGATACTATGAGAGTTTGAGGGTTTGAGCAGGGTATGATTATTTTGCCGGTCTCCCACGCCAGATCGAATTTCAATCACAAGACTGCTAACAACATTATACGACATAAATGTATAAAAGATAATAATAATATATTCAATTCAGTATTTTCTCCAATATTAAAATTACAAGAAAATATTACACACAAAAGATATTGAAACCAACAGCATATTTTTGTTTAAAAAATGTTTAATACGATTTTTGGAATCACTCTCTGCAAAGTATAATATTATATAAAAATAAAAAACGTTGCAATGAAATATTTATGTAAATTTTTTAAACAAAAATTGAGAAATATTTCTTTTAACCCATTCGAATATAAGTTATACTAGGAACGGTATTCTTGTAGGACTGTATTCGTTAATGAATTCTGAAGATAAAGAAAAATACAATTTCTTGAACAATTTAAACACATATTATCTTACAGTTTTTCATAAAATTGAACAATCATCTAAACGTGATTATTGCAATGTATCGTATATTTTTCGCATAAACAACGAGTGTGTGTAAATTACATTTTCTACTATTATATTAGCAAGGATTTAGAAGTTCATATTTTTCCCTTTTTTTACAGATCAAATGTAAAATATATAATGTATTTATCATTATTTCGTATTTATACAACATACCTTTTGACTTTTAGTACAACTTATTGAATGTGTAGTATAATCTACTATACACTGGTCAAATTGAAACACTCAACATTCCGTCTTGCTGGAGTGGATTTGGTATTTTTTATTCAATTATTTTTATCTGAGATTAGAATCGACTTAATTGTCTGCGTCGCTAAACAGTGAGTGTAAATACAATTATTTATTGACCCCGACTAATGGCAACAGATATACCTTAACGGCAGGTAAACCAGTTAACTACCATTATGGCTCCATGTCGAAGAAAACAATTTCCCACTGAGCATGAAAGGGATTTTAAGTGCTCTGGGAAAATAATATTATTTACATCGCGTTATAAGTCTTTTTAAGCAAATTTTACATCTGCCTATGTCTACTATATGCATGACATGAATATTAAGCATATAGCGGTATTAAACTTGAATTATTGATAAAGCTACTATACATCATAACCTAATACGAATATTTCATGTATTTATATATATATCATTGACCTAGGTTCAATTATAAAACAAAATGTATAACTAAGTGACAATAAGTTGATAGACAAAATATTAAAATTACCTTACAGAAAAATATCACCAGTACCGAACTTACACGATCGGTAGTAGACTATTGCTCATCTGTATGGCTACAAAATACTCACACAAATAAAGTAGATACTCAACTAAACTCTGCCATGAGAATTATCACTGGAGTGTTTAAATCTACTCCCATGGAATGGCTGCCTGTACTTAGTAACTTAAGTCCACCCCATTTACGCCGATACAACTCACTAGTACGAGTGTGGAACAAATGCTTTTCGAATACCCTGTTCCCAATACATAACGGTTTAAATACTGTCTCTAACGTAAGACTAAAATCTAGGAAACCTATTCGGAGGCTTGGCCAAAAATTAATTTCAGAAAAGTTCTATGCGAACACGGAATGGAAAAACATCAGTCCTGACAAACTCAACCTAATCGATAACCCAATGGAAGGAGTACCGGGCTCTGCCCTCCTGAGAAGGGACTGGGTAGTATTAAATGGACTCCGGACCTGCCACGGAAGGACAGGATACATGCTCCACAAATCGGGACTGAAATCCTCAGCAGGATGTGACTTCGGACATGAAAAGCGAACTGCTACACTAATCACCGACGAGTGTAATATTTGGCGATTACAAGGAGGCAAGAAAGAATTACACAGAGCCACAACAGACTCTCTGCAATGGCTGAATTTCCCGGACATATAAATTTAAAAGAAGTTCTTGAAATGCCCGACACATACCCATTACTAGTCAACATTATTATAAGACTATATCATCTGTTATAATCATTTATCATTTATATCTTGACATTACGTAATTAATTATTTTATATCGTGTTATGTTATACTCTGAATGTTATATTTAAGCCATACGAAATAATAATTATAATAATAATGATCTTAGTATCGATAAACCGTTTATCAGTGGTCACCTACAGGCTACAACATATTATAAACTATTTTAAATAAACACTTGTTTTACCGGGAATGGATACTATAAATCTAACATATTTTTAGTATTTTTAGAAAACCAAAGCAGATTTCATGTAATCCAATTTTGTGTTCGTTATGCAAAATATTCATCTGAAAACCCTGAAAGTAATATCGTTTTTAAGGTCTCATAATGTATTATTATTGTATAATTACACTTCACCAATGACAAAAAAAAACATAAATTTATAAAAGTACAAATTATAACTATATAAGAAGAAAAAGTTATAAGAATATAATACATATTATGTAAAATTAGTTTGTTTTAAAAATTAATTAAAAAGTCGTATTGTTTTTTTTAAACCCAGTGGAAGCGACAGAAAATATAAGAGACAAGACCCAGTGGAGTCGTGTAATAAAAGTTTATAAAAGATAAAACAAAAAAAGTGAAAACATTTATGAATATATTCAGACCAAACAAGTTTTTGAAGCAACCGTACAATCTTATGCTTAGACCGTTTCAATTTCGAGATGACTAAGCTTAATATGCACAGCCGTCAACTGAATTCAAAAAAATAGTGTCATGTACATATCAGCCTCATAACACGGGAGTTGTACGTGGTTGTAATTGTTACAGCGATTGTTGTGAATGAACTTTCATATTACATATTACGGTAATGATTTTTGATTAATGTACATTTTTACAAACAGTAAAACTCGTAGAATATATTATTTTTTTCAACGAGTACCTACAGAATAAAATATATGTCTATCGCCTGTGGTCCCCGTTCATTGTCGACGGAAGGTATATTATTTTCTATTGTTTTTCTATACTCGATGATTGACTGTATCTGATTATATATTCAGATATTCCTTTAGGTATATTGGAAAAAATATGATTATTGAAACTACATAGGTACGCGCTTAAACCGATGTAAAATTTGAGATTATAAAAATGTTATTCGTACGGGATAGAGATCAGCTCTACATTTCACGGCATTGGACGTTTAACAGTTCATATCATATTATACTTTGTATATTTGGATACCCATAATCTATTCAGAATAAGAAAGGTGCCGTGAGGCGACCGGTTTTCGTCGGCGGCTGTCAGATATGCTTCTCCCACCAACGTTTGAGGGCTTGGTGAAGCTTCGGAACGAAACCACGCCCATGAGCACAAGTCGGTACCCTTCTTCTTCTGAGTAAAGTATAATATTATGTGAGACACTGAGACGACATACAATGTGAGATAAGTACCCCGCACATATAGTTTCAAAATTAAAAATCAATATTAAAACTGTCTATTTACAAATAACAATATATTGATTTAAAAATGTAGGGGAACACTGGATTCAAACATAATATAAGCATGCATAAATATTGTCACGGGCAAATGTTATCAATTTTAAATCACTATAACTATGCATCAACTCCTCTCAAAACGGTGGCTTTTTTCTTGTTTTAATTAATTAATTTAAACCTGATACATCAATACATAAGTATAAATGTTGTAAAATATTACTTTTAGACAACACTATAAACTTTGAAAATGTATTCCATTGAATATTTTAATATTAAATATTGTAATATTGTACACCTCCTTATCATTTTGAATATTCTGAGGTGTAATATTATGCCCATATAATTATTATAAATTTAGGACCGCTCTGTAAGTAAAACAAATATTTTATGATTCGGTTACAAAGTTTTTAACAATAATACATATTTTACGAAATCCATATATATGTGTACAGTATACATAATATCATACCATAATAATTATCAATAACCATAGACATGGCCTAATGATAACAATATTATATGCATAAACATATACATTACGATATGTTCCAAGTCGAAACTATAATCCAATGCTGACTACAATCATATATTACAGGACGAGCATCAAAGTTTACATGTTTCTGTAGCCACGTTCGTCTCGTGGGAAAACGCAGTGACGCATCCTGTGGATACCTATATCCATAATACATAATATAAGTCATATAACCTGAACACATATTACTATGTATTTTGTTGAATGGCAATTTATCACCAGATGCCTAACTGATATTACTTAACGCACGAACACACGGTCGTGTAGGCGCGGATGGATGTGACGGAGGTGGCACGCCCCTGGTTGGGAGGGGGGGGGGGTGCCTGGTGGCTTACCCGAGGGTTTAGATCGCGACCCCGAGGCTTATTAAGTATGCAGCGGCGCGAACCTGCCGCCGGAATCCTCGAGGGTGAAATTGCCGGAGACTAATTAAATCGTTCAATTTTTTTTTTTTGTTTTTTCTTGGCTCGTTACTCGCGATTATAATCGCGACGCACACATTTACATCTTTGCAGCTGGACCCGAGATGTCTGTAGTGTACAAAACGACAGCAGCAGCAGCAACAACAACAACAACCGAAAACGAATCGAAAACGATCGACAACCGACGAGGGCGCTTAATTTTATTCGTCCCGTCGTCGCACTGCAACTGATAATATTATTATGTATGCGTTGTAAATGAGCTCAGTCTCTGGAATCGGTATTGTGCTTGGTCCGCGCATACAGTCCGTGTCCCCGGGGGAAATTGATGGACAGGTGAACGATTTATCATCGGCGGTACTTGTCAGAGACGCCCGAAAAACTGTACGAGGTTCGACCGGAAGAAAAAAACGGTCCTCACCCCCCGTGTCCCGATTTTTACTCTAAATATAATATATTTCAGTTTTGTGCGTCCGTGTAATATAATATTTAAGACGCCGGACAATAATAATGGAAAAAAATCTCCAGACCAGTAGGTTTCGCTGTGTTATTTATATTATACAATTATTTTCGCAGCGCAGACAATATTAGTTCCTCTTCCGCTGCAGCCGGATGCCGGGACATTCATTTTCATTTGATTTCGTTTTATTTTCTGATTTGCGAGTATCTCGTGCTTTGAATGAAAGAGATTAAAATAATAAGTGTGGTTTGGCTGTATTAACGCTCATATGAAACCTAAATTCACGACTACGACAAAAACAACCGTCATAACTGAAAATGTGCGATAATATTAATTATTAATATTATTTTGTTTATATAATAATATACTCGTAATACAAGCAATGCGCATCAATAAACTTTTGCTATAACCACAATGGCACCATTGTGTAATTTATAAAGTTTAACAATTTATGTTATCGACATCACGTTTCATCGCTACTAAACTATCATGTTCCAGAATATTGAAAAAAAAAATAGTTATAACTCATAACCTGCACCATTTAGGTGGATTTTCAATGATCTAAAATACCACGAATACTAATTGTGCTCTCAAAAAGATGAAAATATGTACGCTTATAAATAAATAATAAAAACGTTTTATACTTTTTGTTTTATTTGATTTATATAAATTAACATAAACCATTGTTATTTGTTATACATGTTATATGTGTACCTACGTGTATTTAAAATGTAGTTATATTTTGAATCGTATAAAATATAAATATTAATAATTATAAATAAAATATAATCTTTATTTAATATAACTATTATACGGGTTACTTTTCACTTAAACTATATATTTTATTCGTGATTGGTACAAAGTATTATTAAATAATTAAGTGCGTTGAAATAAAAATATTGATATTGTTCATCATAACACAGTCACAAAATGTAATTCTAAATTAATGTATATTATTTTACTTAGGAATTCTTATTACTTATGAAAATTGTATTGTCCAAAAAAATATGCACAAAACCCATCAAATGTAAATACTAATTATAGATTCATATAAGCCATTTAGTTCATATAATTTGGATATAATAAATATTTCTGAATATGCAACAAAACTTTTGATATTTCATTCGATGAGTCCCAAAATTATTTTATATTGATTGCCTAGCAGTGAAATTTCTGAGCTATAAAAAAAAATATGTCAATTATGCAATAATGTTTGTGCCACTTGGTATAACGACTAGATCTATATTTTACAAAACATAATTATTATTAGATGTTATTTCGATATTAAATATAAGTTAATTGTCGCATATCGTCGAATTATAATAACGTTTTTCCAGTATTTTTAAATTTGTACTCGAGAAAGGTTCATCAAATTGTTGTGGAAAATACGTGGAACCAATATGATATGTACCCACCTATAATATATTATTTACCTATATGTGCCTATTTTAAACGTAGGTCCACGCTAGACAGCCGTAATCAATTATCACGAGAAGGGTTGTAGTTCAGTTTATTAATATGTATGTTGTCATTAAATTTATTTTTAAAGTGACCAGATTAATGGTTAATTTGTAGGTTTTCAAAATGAAAAAAATGGCAGTATTACTTACCATCTAACAATGAATAAATCATTTTTTTGTATTTAAAACTTTGTGAGCTCATACAAACATAAAACAAATATACTACATCAGCACTTTTAGATTCACTTTGAGAATCGTCGATTGAAAAAGTTTGGTTCAAATGCCAAGTCTTGACAATTTTTTTTTTTTAAATATTATATTCTATTTTAGTAGGATAAATAAAAAAAAAAAATTATTTCAATTAATTTACCAACATAAATAAGTGTTTTGTTTTTCACGTCAATATCACATACTAAAATCATTGAGACCAATGAATGTATAAACTATAATAACTATGAAAAAACACAATTTTAATTTTTTTGCAATATTTCAGTCACGCCTTTAAAATGTAATCTACACACATACTCTCTAGTTGCACGAGCATACTTCAAAAATTAATTGAAGAAGAACACTTACTACTGAAGTGCCGACTTCCTTGCACAATATGTTATAATATATGGAGTTAAAACTTAAAATATATTTATAAAATTGGACGATGTGTGCCGCTAACCACAATAGGTATGTGAAATGTATAAAAATAACATCACAACAAATACAATTGCTTATTTCGTGGTGTATGATCGTCGTCTTTCGCTGTATGTTAAAAATGTATTGAATTTAAGGAGGCATATAGTATATTATAATAAAATAGGTACCTCGGTATTTTAGAATTAACTAGGACCGTCATAAATCACATTGACTATAGGTATTTAATTAAATATTATATTGAATTTATTTTTTAATTTTCATAAAGTGTTAAATTTTTGAATTTTTAAAATTTTATCATGGAATAATTTAATTGTTTTTCTGAGAGTAGTACAAGTTCTGAAACTGAATAAGCTTTCCGCATTTTGATTTTTAATAATTCTTAATTATTCATAAATTCCAGTAATCTACTTGAAGCACTTAATTTAGCAAAGTTATAAAAGCATTTACATAGAATGTTTAAGGTTCTGCACTAATAGCCTTCGTTATACTTTTATTTATTTATAGTTTTTAAAATCTGAAATTTAAATAATATTCCTAAGTCAAAATTATGAATTTTAGCTCACATTATGTACAAAGTAGTACAAGTTTATACTGTTACTTATTGTTACGACTATTTTCTTCTAAAACAATTATAATAGTATGCACAGGGATAGACAATTTCCGAAAACAGAATGATCATTTACAGGAACTGTGGGAACAAATTAAAATTTACACATCATAAGGCTAAAATATAATGGTGTGTTTCCTTTAAATATCCATGTTTTTTTGCTAAACTTTTACTGTTCAAAATTTAAAAAAAATAATTAAAAAGTTTGAAAAAGATTTATATTTAAGTTTTAAGAAAGATTCATATTCCGAAAATATGTTAAATGTATGCGTATTATATTGTACCTGTGAAATAGATAGTATTTTGAAAAAAATCCATTACAATTTTATCACATCTTATTACAAAATAAATTCAATACAACAAATATGTTGGTAACGATTTAAATTTAAATTAAATACAATATTGTTCATAAAACAAATCAGCTTTTTTTTATTTCTTTAATAATTTTAACACTGAAAATCGTACTGTTAAAAAAAATAGGTTTAACGAAACGAAATTATCACGGACAAAATATATAACCTATCAAATGAGATGATATGATGAATTTATAATTACGAATTATATCTATTCGATATTTTATTCTATTCGATACATCGAAATTATGCTGATATCAATTATTTTCGAGACATTGCGACATCTGGACACCCTAGACCATGGTTAATACCACGGTTATCTACTCGTTAAAAACCGTGGTTCATATTGCAGCCACGACTAAAATATTAAATGCAACTCGAGGTAAACGTACAACTACCGTGTCTTAATTAGTACACCCACATAGCGGTGAATTTCGACAGTCACCGGCGATTGTTGACATCCACCAGTGATTTTGGTGAGTGTTGGTGGTATTTTTCTAAAACGTGGACATTTACCGGTGTTTATTGACATTTGAAACGTGCGTGTTTGGTGAATGTCGGACATACTTATACAAATGAAAATGCAAGTTTTTTGACATTATTACTATTATACAAGTATTTATTTCATATATTGCAACAAGGCGAACCCTTGTGATATTTCGAATTACAAAGTACACTACCCTTAGTTACACAACCACCTACATATTTTGTTATTTGCGCATTTTTTCTACATCTTGTTCCATCGTTTAAAATTAAAATCAAATTCAAAATGCGAGGAGTCGTCGTCTTAATCCCGTCGGAGTAGGTCATAGGCATCGCGCCATAATGATTCTCACTTATGAAGTGTAATAGTACCAAATGTCTCGTGCAATAAACATTCATATTATCATTAAACTCGGCCGTCCAACCGAAAAAAATATTTACTAGATAAGAAATAAAGTTCCGGTTGTGTTAAAAAAAAAATACAAAATCCCAGAGACGTGACCCTATGGGTACAACAGCAACAAACACCTACATTTTTTACAGTTTTCGACATTCCCGGGACAACCCCGTTTCGGTCTTTTTCCAGAGGTTGGGGGTAGTATTCTTTCCATTGACCATTCCGGGGAAATTTCCTCGAGTGCCGAGCCTAATTATTATGCTCGAGTTCAAAAGCCACTGGATAATTTCTTCACGCCACTTATTGCACAGTTCATTCTAAACGATCGACTGACCATTGGTTGTATCTCAGTGAATTCGCATGCATACGACACAGTTTAGGCATCGAATCGTTGAAAACGTTGTCGTGCGATAGTGGTTCAGACACAGACACACTCGTTGTATTAGACACGGTAAACACGGTTTTAATGTACAATTACCGCAAAAGCGGTCGCGGTATAACACACAGTGCACAACATAAAATAATAACACTATACGTGCAAGCCACAAGATGAATTGCGCACTGCTATATATAACAATACCTATATTAATAACAATTATTACTATGGAACATTCCCGCAATAATTATAAGAGGCTATAATAATGAATCATCGTAACGCCGACTAATTGATTATGCTCTCAAAACAGCCGTCGCGAATCGTCTTTATTAATCTGGTATCCGTTGGACGGGTAAAGTAGGACAAAACTCGTTTACTATATTATTATTATTATTATTATTATTGTGACAACATATTATATCATTCCGTCTTGGGCACTGTTCGGGGCTAAGGCCATAAATTTATTTCGCAAACGACGTGATTTGCGTTCTTGATTATTATGATTGAGACGAGTCGGTTGTTAATGTAGTTCGTAAAGATAGACTCGTCAAAGAGATTAAACTGCGTCTCTGCGGAAGATAACTTTTGGGCGTATATACATACATAACGTAATAAACAGAGTGCGGGTATCGCGACGAAACGGAATTTTTAACGAGACAAAAAATGATTCCCGAAACTTGATAATCGCGATAACCGAATTAGTGTACAACAACGTTTGCGAGGTCCTGATATTTTTGAGTTTTACTCTTGGAGTTTAGCCCCCCCGCCCCCCGCCCCCCGTAGCGTTCAATAAAAAAAAAAAACCTTGCACGCTGTTCAATTTCGTTTTCGTTGAAAAACTTTTACCATTATATTTACTCAGAGAGCCTTAATGCCGAGATCTTTGCACGACTGACAATTAATATATCTTGAGCCTTAGACATTGTTGTGTTGCGAGGAAAAAAATCACCAAACAGCGTTAGACGAAACATTCGTCTCTCGCACGTCGTCGGCTATTGTCCACAGTGAATATTGTCTACGGCGGGACGGCGAGACGGATGTGTTCAACACATGACAGATCAATGAGAACAGTTGTCTGCTATATCCGGAAAATATAGAGTTAATTTCGGGGAGTGAAATTTTCGGCCGATGAGATATTACAGCGATATAGACGAGACGAAAAACACTATCGTGTAATAATGTATGAGACCAGGCAGGGAATGGCGTGGTAATGAGGTGATAAACGAGGGAGATAAATCTCGGTACACCCTGCACTGCAGCCTTCGTCCACCAGAAATCATTTTTCTAATTTTTTTTTTCCACCGAATTCCTCCCGACGTGGTTCCGATACTCATATTGTGTAATGCAAGTAGTATTGACTGGAAAACTGCGTACACCCTATCGTTGTGATGATGATTTCTGCTCCGAGTTGCATATTAAATCGCTAATCCGACCGCGTGCGACTTGTGTACGGCGCACAACGGTCGATTAGACGAATAAACAGTGACCGCACGACAATGTCTTCGTAATAACGCAATATTAATATGACAGTGGCATCGCACACACTCGTCCGACTCGATGGACATAATATTATAATACTACGCATTCCAAGCTTTTGACGTTTCGCCGAATAGTTCTTCTACAGTTCTGCGGCCGTGGTGCGAATTTCAAAGCAATTAATTTCAATATTATAGCCCGAGAGTCCATAACGCACTATACATCGACTTACATATTATCGAGTGACAGAAACTGGAGTGGTGAGATAAACGCAAAATATATTTACGTACATGGCCAGTGGCCGCTCATACCCATCACCGGACGTTTCGTAGACTTTACAGCTATGCGGAAGTCTTTATTCGTATATTTCCATAGAATCTTTGAGCTAGCGAACTCTGCGAAATTTCGACGAAAGACTGTCGACCTCGAAACCACATTGTGTAAACTGTAATATCGTATTGCTATAATGCACAGTGGCGTATTTGGCATCTTCGGGAGCGTTTTTTATTCTTTTGCTCAATGAATGTTTTTTTGTTTTTTTTTCTGGTCGATTATGTTACATATAATTTGAGGTTATACAACTTATTAACTTACTAAACTTATTAACGCCGTTAAAAATAAGATCGTTATCTGCAGTGGCTTAATTAATGTTAGGCATTCGATATTAAGCCTCTCCCGAAATCGGTTCACTGCTAAGGCCACTATAAATTTTGAATTTTTACGATTTTAATTGTGATTAATAACTGCCTACGAGGAACTTACATCGCTTTTGCGATTGTGTAACTGGCCTGAGAAAACAAAATAATAGTTATTTATCATTACCTACATATTATGAACAAAATTATAGACCTATATCAGCTATCGCTGAATTATAAAGAAATTAAATTTATGTTAAATTGTAAATCGATTTGAATAAAAAAAATATAAAAAAACAATTATTTTTTGCAAGGTTTGCAATTTTTTTTTGATTCGATTAAAAATTTTGAAAATCATTAAAAATTATATTTTATTTTTTTATCGCTTTTGATTCGTTAGTTGATTTTAAAATCGGTTTCTACTCCGATCTGTGCAGGCATTCAGTCGATTTTTCTAGTGATTTATCATTCAGTTAAATTACCGGATACTCCCATATCGATACATCTCCAACTATTCGATTAAAAACAAGTCCGTAATGTGTGTAGTATAAAGACCCAGTTTAGTAAGTACTGTGAATTATATTTAGGTAGGTATACAAAAAGGAGTTTATTCGAATACTGGTAGGGGCGGCCAGATGGGTAAATAATGCTTATATCAATAAGTTCAGGAATCAATTGAAAAAATAAATGACAACAGTTATACTATGGTCGTTCGTTTTCAAAAACATGTTATTTCAATTATTCGTTGAGTATTATTGTAATAATAAGTAATCGTCGACATTGGTCGTTTAGCAGTAATGTCGAGCGGAGTAAAACATAAACGCTGCATATTATTTTTTCGCGATTTATTGATATCAAAAAAGGCCACGAACGAGATATCACGCCGGTGCCGCTACATCAAAGTATTTTAAATTCAATATTATACGTGCATCGTCTTATAAAGGCAAAAACGACCAATGTTGGGGACGCTTTTGTCTTTCTAACCGAATTCGCACCATACCCAATTAAACTTAATATAATAATACAGGTAAAAGGGTTATACTTATAAACGTAATTACGCTGCCGACCTAGCATACCCATTTATATACATAATATGTATGTATATGAATAAACGAAGCTGAGGTAATGCATAATAATAATACCTAATGTGCATAATATAATATGCTGTGTGACAGCTTCGCCAAAGTTTTACTTGCAGGATTTTACAAACTGTTATATAGAACTTATTCTATTAAAACGCCAAGTGAACGGCATGCGTAAAGTATTATTTGGTCCAAACGGGTCCCCAACGTTTAATCAAATAGGTTGTATAAGATAAATGTGTATATTTACTATATCCTTAATTGGCCCTAACATATCCTGCTCTCCGCGAAACACGCCTATGTGTGGACAGTACAGACGATATCGGTCGGTGAGTATCGTTTTCTCCGATTCATTCACATCATTATTGGAACGATAAACGGCGAAGTCAGACGAAGAAAACATGACGCGGAAAAAATAAAAATTGCTAGCATCAGGTTGATCCACGCAACTGTAAAATATAAATATAAGAAATTAAATTAAAATCACGAGTGTCGAGCTTTCGGGCAAGCGAATGGACAAACGCGAAAATGTCTTTGTTAGACAACATAATATATGTGACTGTATGAGCCGTGTGATATTATTAAAGTAAAATAATATAATAATATGCACTTTATACTTTTTTAACTGTATCAATTATTTAATTGTATAAGTTTTTAATAAATATTACTACGGTTTAACGTATTGCGTGTGTGTATGATAATTTAGGTATAAATTTATAATCGTTTCGTTTATTTACGACGCATCAATACATCAAGTTGGATTTGCAATTGGAAAACACGATTTGTAATACAGGAAGAAAAGGTTATAAACTCATAAACCGTTATCTCCTTCTGGATTATCAGAATAAAAATAAAATCGATTCTTTATTCGAGGTCATTGTGGCGGAAACGAGAAAGCATCGATGTCGTATGGAAAGCATTAAAATAAATGCTATCGGTATCGAGATGTTTATTGATTGAGGAGCGCTCGTATAAAAGTGTATCGCATCAGTACTGTAGGTATTAACGACATTGTGAAAGTTTATTGCAAGTTTAATTCGGCTGTTAAAAGAAATCTCGGTAACGACCTCGAGTTACTAAATAGTTAATATAATATTTATTATTATTGCATTTTTTTTTTCTTGATTTTATTAATAATAATAATCTATAGAAACATTTATAACTTTCTCCTAGATTCTAGATTTGAAAATCTGTTTTACTTACTTGTTATTTCTGATTCAACTGTCAATAATTCCAACGCATATCACCTTTCTTAATTAATAGCTTACCTCAAATATATTTTTGTAATTCATTTTATTATTTCCCTACTAATTTATGAAAACAATACATACTTTTGAGCTGCTTTTAAAGTCGTAACTGAAGCCTGTAGTAATAATTAAAATATATAATAAAATACATTTATTTACACAATAATATTATTATGTCAATATAAGTTTACCGCCCCATAAATGAACCATACAATTTGCCATTCCGGGCAACAGGGTAGATTGCCTCCCACCTAAATAAGTGCCGGTTACTGAAAATATAATATAATAACCTAACACCGAACCTGAAAATATGACGACACAAAAAAAAATGCCTAAAAAACTTAAAAATTGAACAAAACAATAATACAAAAAACGGGTAAGAGGATGATTAAGCTCTGCTGTACAGTAGGTTACAAGTGGATCACTGTAACGGATGGTATTAAATTAACTGTAACATTATTGTATGCGAAAAACGGTTATGTAGGAAGACGGTTTGTCATCAAAAGGATATTGCACCTATATATTATATTTGTATTGTTCTTAATACAGTAGCCGGTAAGTTGAATTTATATTATTTGCATATTTTCATATTTATATTATATACGTTTCATGATCAGTGTTGTAATAAAATTGTCCAGTCGGAAGTAATGCTTTGGTGTGATTGAATTTGAACATATCCAATGCCATAATATGACGATATTAACAAAAAATAGTTTGGCCACATACACGCGATATCGCACAGAAACCGGAGCTTTACACTTATTCCCGTAATAATATATTATCTCAACATGTCCGTTTAGACCTGTTTGGTGACCTGCCTCACGCAATCACCATGCCGGTGTTGGATCATAATAAAATCCGAAGCCACGACGTTGGAGATGATGGTTTCACTCGTCGATATCACATTCAATTTAGTAAATATAATATAAAATAGAATTTCAATAGTTTATAGTATTGTAATTATTACCTACGGCTCATAACTATACAATGTATCTAAGCCAACTAAACGACCGTTAATCATGCGGTGTGCGTTATTGATCAATTACCTATAACCATTCAGTTTGTGCGTCTTAAGTGTTATGGCAGTTGCGTGTTTTTCCCCCCTTTTGACATTGTAATAATCGCGTAGATAATAATATGATTTCAGCAAATTAACCAATGTAACGACTTGTAATTCGGTCGCGTGAATATATTAAACAGCTGTATGCGTAATATTTGTATATTATTATTACCTATTTAGTTTCTCGGAAACCCGGATGTTACGTGTGGCAGTGAATTGCGGCCTTGGAGGTTAACCTTTTCCGGAAAATGCTGGAAGTGCATATCAATTCCCTCGATGGCACGAAGTTCATTTGAAAGTATATTCGAAAACGTACGTTTAATTCTCCGAATTGGAAATTGTACATTGCACACTATTCGAAAGTGATATTGTATGATATAAAGGCACACTCTCAGTTCTAACTTTCTGCAGAGTGTACGTACTTGATTTAATTATAATTGCTTGATAGTTAAGACCGTAATTGTGACGTACTTGTGATTTTATCGTCATTTCTTTTATTGATATTTAGTGTTAAAACCGGGAGCACATTTATCATTCGGTACAAAATCCAATTATTTTTGTAACAATGCTAAACGTTTGATGTCTAGATGTGTTGCGAATTTGACTGAGTTCAATTTATATACAATTTTAAATACATATTATAACCTCAAGACAGCGATAATAATTAATATGAATTAATATAAATTAATTAATTATTTTGACAACCCGAGTACATAATGTTCTTATCTCGGTGAAATTAATTTAATTTAGAAGTTTCTGAGCTATATTAAAGTCACGTTGACTTATGAAACTGTACAAAATAATCGTTAATAAATATAAAATAAATAATATGCTACATTTTACAAACGTCAATACAAGAAAAAATTATCTTATGAACACCATACTGCGCTGCAATGATGCCTGCATTTAATTTGTACGATATACTTGCTACTTAAACTCAATAAAAAGTAAATGGACTCACCAACCATAACCTAGATCTCTTCGATGTTTTATAAAGTAAATGTTATTAATTACCCAAATGCTCATCACTGCATTTCCTGTGTATAATATTATGTAGGTTTACGTTTTTTTCCCAACTACATGACCAATTTAGTACATATTTTTGTTCTAATCGATAAATAATGTGATCGTGACTTTCATCGTATGACTATTGCATCCTAACTACTATTGTGTGTTTGATACACTTTTTTTGATTAGATGTGCATTGAAACCAATGCGTGTAGGTATACAAAGATATTTGCGTCAGTAAGTTCATTGAAAATGAACATGGTTCGCTCTCGGAATGCTTAATGAATCAATTCAATATGACAGTGCACACAACACTAACATCATAGTTTTTTAAAACGGAAATTTCATTTGATCCGGGGGTTTTATAAACGATGACTTGAACGTGATCCAATCTCGTCCGAAAAATGCAATCGTACAACATTAAAATAATGATAATAAATCTTTAGAATAGTCTTTTTTTAGAATATTATGTTTGTACATGTTTTTTTTGGACCGTGTAGAATGATTGTTTTTTAAGATTAAAATAAATAATAATAAAAAAAAATATTGACAGGATTATGAGAGCAGCATGTGTGGCAACCATGATTAAGACGTTATTTCGCGTTCGTTCCAAAACGTTTCGAGACTTAAATTTCGAAATTGCAAAATGTGGTACTAATCAAGTTTAAAAATAATTGCCAAAAGCACTATGCGCATGTCGACTTTTCCATCTGTTCAACTAAATTGTGTGCATATTATAACTTGATACGAAATGTTCAGATAACCGAATTTACTCATCAACGAGTCTGCAGGCATGTGGACTAGCTGACCAAAAATCACGCACCGACTTCGAAATCACCGAATGTCATAAATACAACCAGTTTAAGAATCAATTTCATATCTCCGAACAAATCTTCCAAGCACTTGGACCAAACCCACAGGACACAAACAACTTAGTTTTATTCTTAAAAAAAATTGAATTGTATAATTGAATTTAAATCGAAAAAAAAATGCAAATTACACCAACTTGTACAAAACCCTATGGTAATTGCCTAGATGTCGATGGGTTTAATTATCTATTATAGTTTACTACTCACTAAATATTTACTAATCATAAACGAATTCAAGAAATATTCACCTCGGAAAACACAACAAATCGCAGGACATGCATACAACTTGCATATATGCACACGACGACGGGATTTGCACATATTATTATGTGTTTATGTTGTGTGCATATAACGTCATTACCGTTTGCACCGTGCGCAGGCGGAGAATCAATTATAATTTGTAATTCGTGTCACGCGTGTTTAGAAAACCGTGGAAAATCTTCGGTTTTTCCGGTGCGCATATTATAATAAAATCGAGGGAAAAAATGCACCGGAATCAGTGAATCACCATAAATTCGATAGGTGCTATAGGTCTTGCAGCCAGCCTGCACGCCGAGTCCGACAAAGTTTTGTCAAAACTTCCAAACGCCGTTCTTTTTTTTCCTCTTTAGTTTTTAGTTTTTCCGATACGGCATACCCAGGGGTGCGCTTACCTGCTGCTGCTGCTGTTGCTATATAATAGTATTGCGAGTGAAGGACGATTTCTCGAGACTCTTGAAACTTTACCGCCGATCCGATTCGCAGAAGTAAAATCGCATTTTCGACTCTGGACCAGCTTACAGGCGAGAAACGATCACTATCTCATCGTAAGTTAAATATAACGGAATGCTCATACCGATTTCAAAATCGAGTACAGAATAATTAGCGATGAAAGAAATATTGAATTGTATAACACATCACAATCATATAGTTCGTCACAAACAAATATTATCAATTAAACAGTTTTTCCCATACCATGTCAGTTACGCTTCTTGTAAATATATTAAACGATAATGAAATAAATTCACGTAAAAAAATCAATACTACGCGATGATATAGGTTATCAAACCTTTATAATAACGAAATGATTTCGGTAAGTACGTTTTGATATAATAATATGAGCCTCATTATGTCTGCAGGACACAGGTTTTTTTTTTTACTAACACGCTGTTTTAGAATTTTAAGACTCCGATTTTTGGTGGGCAGAGAGATGAGATCATTACCTACATAATTTATAGGTGTTGTCAGTCTGTCTTGAATAGAAATATCATCTGGATAGTTAAAAAACAAACTGATATTGTTGTTGTTTATTTTCAAAAACACAAAATCTCATCATTAACAATATGTCCGTTGGTCAAGTGATGTAAGTTTAGGAATGAGACAAGTGCGTCAGTCATATGTGAAACACAATATACTTATACATTTATATTAAAGACGGTATTGTGCATACTGTATTATGTCTCTATGAATACATTTGTTTCGTTTTGTGGGTTAACCAAACGTTATTTTTTTTTTCGTAAATGCATACGTGCACAACTAGACTGGTATTGTTCCGAAGGAAAGACATTTGTATTTTTTTCGTTGTTACGATAGCAAAATATATTCGCAATATTATGATATTGTGTAGGTTAGTGCGCTATTATTTCACTGAGTTCTGTAGCAGGCGAAGAGACTGCAAAACATAATATTTGCGTTTGGGGTCAAAGTGTGTATTTTAAAGTGTTCTGTACACATAACATACACCGTGGTTCTACACAATGTTTCGATCATGAATAACGAATTAAAACTTGGATATTACGTTGTGCGGTATCTATGGTTAGTGCGTTTACAACACGAAATCAGCATCAGCGCGGTTGACCGAATATATATTTATACCGACAAAATGCACAAAGTACTTTAAGAAACCGTTAAAAAAAAAAAAAATACAGAACTCGTAATCATTTGCAATAGGTTATTATATATACTTTGTATATTTGTAACAATCCGATTTAAGGGCTTTAAAAAATAGTAGTCTGAATTTTAGTTCTTTTTTTTGCTCTTCATTCCAGTCGACTCGGTTTCAGATACAGAGGACTAATAAATTGAGGTAACCAGGGACTTAAGACTTTGAAAAACAAAAACGCGAAAGTCGTTCACTTGAAATAATCTTATTTCGCCCTTATTCTATTGGTTCCGTTCATTATTAAGTATTGCATCGGAAGCATCGAAGGCATAAAAAGGACAACGGTCTATGTATATATTTAACGGATAGACTATTTGGCTAAAAACCACGAAACCCTAACCTAACCGGACGGCGTGCCGCGGTATTATATTATATTAGAAAAAATAATAACAATAAAGTCGAATAGAAATATTGGATATTATATTTTAATCTATGAGCTCTTCACAGTATCACATTCAATGATATTTTGAATCGAAAAACTATTGTTCACAATCATATTGTTTTGTTGAACTCACTATACATTTTTTTTTTTGCGAACAAATTGTCTCGTTTGATGTGTGCGAGATAAAGGAGACTGAATTCAAACATATTATTAAGTAATAATGATGGATTTGTTTTACTGCAGCGACTTGGTATAGTGTGTTTAGATAAATATTTCTTTTTTTTTTTTTAACCAACGAAATATATTATTTTAATTATTTATAAAGAAAACACGGGAATCGACGTATGATAAATATGATACAACTATTGTCTTGCAAAGAAATAATATGTACTAATACGTAGGCATATATATATTATATATATATTTATAATAGTACACTTCAACTCAATCAAGAATAACTACCGTCTATTATGATCATATTATTTTGAAATACGTTTTCTGTTTATTTATTATACCCATACCACGTAAACGGGAGATACATACATTATTGGGTACAATCGATATAATATAAAAACTCGATGTTATGTGCACTGTGCACGATGTTTGTACACGAGTTCCCGGAATTGACAGTTGGAATATTGGATTAAATATTATAACATATTATTATTCAACAAGCCATCGTACGGTAAACACAAGTCATAACATAATAATATTTTTACACGTATTGCGATGACCCGCCGAGGAAGGAGTGCAAAAATCCATGTGAATTTTTACAGCCAATAATAATAGAGCAAAATGCACATCTTATTTTTTAAAACAAAATATTTATTTTCAGAAATTTCATATCTGTGAGTACTCGGTTATTTTTTTAGGAGACTTTGGGGTAACCGGGTCTTAGCGCATGCGCCCAACACCCTTTAGATAGATAGACGGCAAATAGCACAATAAGCACTCACTCCCGTACTGATCGCTGGTTATCACTGTAGTTGACCGACCGGGTAATTACCAGCTAAACCACGAACCAATACAAACATCACTAATCAAGATTCACCGAATACAAGCGATTATTTTCGTCAGAGGTAGGACATATTAGAGGGAGGGTGCACAACAACAAACCTCCTAGTACGTTATAAAATACGGGGAACCGTTAAAGTAACCGGGCACCAGTAACCTAGGGCACCCACCGCCACATATGTTTCGCCAACCCATTACAGAAGTCAGACTCCTGCTCGGTCCAAAGGTTAAGTTTGTCAACTGTTATGATATCCGTCGACTGGCCGCGGCCATCGAATCCGTAAAATATAATAATAATTTCATTAACAAACTGATGAAATGTAACACGGCGTATTGTATAGGCAAAATAAGTACCTATGTCAATGCACCGAGGAACCTATTATTATTATTAATAATATTAAACTACGTCTTATTTATGACATTAATAATTAATAAACGATGGGTACGTATATATTCAAATATTTTAGTCTCATCTATAATTTATAAGTATTATGTTCATAATTTAATATGGTATTTTATCAACTAAAATTTTTAAAAACATTTTGTTATAAACGATTTTAAGTAAAATTGAGCATAATCTACTCTAGGAAGCAATCCAATTTTATAATATTATTCATAAATGCACGATTTAGTTTAGAGGATTGGTGATTGACCAACTAAATTTGTTTAATGCGTCCATAAACTGATAAACATATTTATTTTTATTTTTTAAAACTGTATATTGATATCAGTGTTTTAGACAACAGTATTATTATTAATGGTGAATATTCGTTGTTTTCAAACTTAGTGGGATAACTTTTTAAAATTAGGTGACCTTCACGAAATATTGAATTGTCTGTTTCTTATTTATTCGGTAGTCTTAAAGTTTGAAAGACGATTTCTTATTTTTTATTGAAATTCAAATTGTTTGTCCGATCCAGATTTATAGAATATATTTTAATAAGCTGGTACATCATATAATGTTCAAAAAATACGTCACGTCTGACTCAATTTCTTGTGCCAATTATGAACATTTGTTGTTGGACGTTTCTACTAAATTCGATGAAATATAATTAATGAATGTGTATCACATTAAAGCTATAATATTGCAGTATTGTCTTTAATAAATAAAAAGAAAGCCATTCACTCTATTGTAATTGTATGATTTCTATTTAGATTCTGAGAGGAGCGATATATGTATTGATTTTACAATGATATGTTTTTTGTTCGTCGTTACTTTTTGGAGCTAACAAATCTTAAGTTTGAGGGTGAATTCTGCCTATTGCTTAAAAATGTAATATAATAAGTTAATATTCAAAATATACTGAAACCAAAAAAAAAAAATTTACTCACATACATTTTTCGACAAAATGTTGTTTAAAAAAATATCATTCTAATAATTAATAATATTACATCATGAGCACAGAAACCAGAAGGATCTATTTCAATACATCAAATTCTTGATGAATTTTAAACCTAAAACTGTGTTTATTTTGATCGCGATGAATGACTTTTAATGATCATCAGACTAAAATGTTTAATTATTGTTCTGCGTTATATAATATCTGTTCAAATTTATTTTTTATCCCGATCAAAAACTAAAGCAAAAAACTATAATGTAATAAGTATCAGCAGAGAACCAAAAAGTTTTGCACATTGAACCTCTTGATTGTTAATATATTTTTTTCACTTCTAGTTGGAACGTTTTTGTTCTGAATGAAATGTTTGTGCCTCGAGTGTCGAGTTACACAATTTGGTTGAACAAAAGAATATGTGTCGTGATTATGAGTTCAAAATAAAACGATGGTACTATCATTTATAGAAATCTTTATTTACAAACATTCAATAATTAATTTTGTGGTATTTTCTTATAATTTTTGTACGGTTGACACAATGAATATGAAATGGTAGTTTTTGGTTATTACTTATAATTGATTTTTATCTTAAAGATATAATATTATGACCTAAGTGTTTTTGTTTTAAATTTATATCTTTTGTTTCCGACTTTGACATACGATATTTTTGTCAAAATAAGTTGATCATAGATAGTGGCCTGGTAGTTTGCCTCAGTCACAAAACGTGTTCTGAAGTCAAAGTATCATCCGTTGTCGCTAGCTTCCGGATGGGTGACCGTCCGGGTTTTTGTGACACTTAATCCTCTCCACATACACACGTCTTCTAACTGCCTGTACCTTTTCTCCTCAGTTAAAAACGTACTAAAATAACCTTCAGGCTAATAATGACCTTAGATGTTGAATGTTTATTTCAATGAATAAAAAGTTTCACATACTTAACATTAACATAACAATAAGTCATAACAGTACTTATTAGGCACAAATAGACTAAAAGTAACGTTTAATTATTTGATACTCTCGAATAGAGGCTGACATACTATATCCTTTTAGAATCGTCATTAGTATGCAATGATTCATCATTGAATTAAAATTGAACACATCCATTACACTATAACAGTGATCTACTCAAGGACGATGTACACTCAAAACCTATTATATAGTAGACCGACATCCCTGGGGGTTTTTTTTTCATCGCATTGATGTAAATTGTATTTTATGACCACTATTTATATAACCATTACCCTGTCCCTGGCAATTGAATTTAAAAACTCGTCTTGATGTCATTATAATCTTTTCATCGTACAGAGGCAATTAAAATGGTTCGTTTTTATGTTTTTCTGCTGTAAACGTAATTTGCTACTATACGTTAAGCATATTATTCTGAATTCCCTTCCATATTACGTAATTTAGGTCGATAAAATTCGTTTATAGTAGTATTAAAGTATGTAGGTCAATTAAAAATAATACACATTTTGTCGTTCGAAAATTTTAGCAGCCATTTTTAATTAATAATCATATGAAAGTACAATCTGTACATAATTCAAATCCGGGAAAAACAAACCTTTTGAAAACTATATAAATCTGCTTTTACAAAGTTTGACCAAACTTTTCGTTCCTTCTGGCAAAATATGTGCATAATTTTGACCGTATGATTACATGTCATGATATTATAAATTATAATACATATAATATACAAATACACTATTTAAAAGTTGCTGTAGTTCTAATATCAGTATGACAACATTACGTTCACTGAAAAATAATAATTTATGCATGAACATTTCAATCGCATTTTGATGGCATGACCCAAATAGAAATAGGGGTACTTAATCAAACATATAATCTTCAAATGCAGACAAACAAAAGCTGCCAAAATCAAACGCAACATTCCTGAGTTCCTCCGCTAACAACCCCTGCAATATTCGAACGAAAAAGCCATCAAACAAACACTTAATAAATTGCATTCAAATCAAAAATGTATGGTAACTAATGTCACCAACCCTATTGTATAATACTGTAGTTACAATTTTAAGTAAAAATTATTAATATGTAAAAAAAAAAAGTAATAGTTGCTTACACATTGTGATATTCTTTAGATTCTTTTTTTTGTGATTCGATATTGGTCATGTGGTTCAAAACGTCAGTAAACCAGAGCTTTATTATAGGACCATTGATAAATCCAAATACGTGTTTATTGATATTCATAATGTAGATGCTGTTGTATTAACATTATCCAATGTACGTGATGTAATAAACTAATAACACGTTGTTGGTTAATTTGATTTCAGTTCAAATACAATATTCTAATTTAATATTGTAAAACAGTTTTCAGTGAAAACACTAATTGGTAGGTACCTAATGTTAATCAACTTAATTAAGCAATATTATCGCATTGTATGTTTAGTACATTTTTGATCACTTTAATTCTCATACATTATTTTATTGGACTATTGATGAATAAAATCCATTTTGAAATACCGTTTGTAATAATATTATGTTGGAATAATAAAATATTTACGTACAATATCAGCAACACGATAAATTATAATATGAACTCTAATTCGTATGACGTTTTTATTCATTGTACAAAATGATAGTAATATAAATTGTGGTAACCTAAAAGTTTATTTTCATTTTTTTGAATATTATATTACTATATTCTCAGTGGTTACCCAAAAGCCTTTTTATATATACAAGTAATTAACGACCGATTTCAGTTCAAAAACGCTTTCTTTAATATCGAAAACTATGGAGTGTATTTGATTGTTGAATGTTTCGTTTTGGCACTCTTGGGTCATTCGGAGAATCCACGATGGGTCTCGGTATCGATAGGGGCCAAAATTGAAAACGACAATAGTTGGTGAAAAATATAAGTTGTTACCGGACATTTTGTTTTTTCAACCTCTTAAAATTATGTACAGGAAACTTTTTCGAAAACATTAATGTTTTCTGAAATAATGACGACAGTCTTATATCGAACCGATCACCCTGTATTGTAATGCATTTAGTGAGACGTGGCCCATCGAGACCTATCCACTGCAATTTCGCGAATAGAAATTGCTACGGTCTTTTCACCCCGTCGTCGGACGGTCTCGGCGATTCAATTAGCCGAGAAAACCGTCCATTGCTACTCGCCGCAATATGGCGGGAAAAGAGGCTTCGTAATTTGATCAAATTCGTCGTCGTCGCATTCCGATGAATTCATTACGACTAACTACTTTCTCCGGTTGATCCGCGTCAAACTTTATAAGTTAATATTTCGCATAGGTCCTTCGCAGAGAACGAAAATTGAATTTTTAGCTGTAGCGGAATCAAAACAATATATCGACATTACTGATGACTGACAGTCATTACAGCTTTAACGACAAACGAAATGGCGAATTTGTGTATTGAACAAATTATTAAGTTTTTTGAACACTTGTGTGATTTGCGCAATATATAATATATAATATGTGTATAGCCAACTGCCATGGAGTCAAAACCGCATGCTAATTCACATCGTTTGTGTGTGTATGTATTCTTAGAAATACAAACTATTTAAATAATAATATTATTCTAACATAATGATCATCATAATACATTTAATGTCTTGGAGACATTTGGATATCAGCGACCTATGAATGAAAATATATTTATTTCTTCAGTCACATTCAAACGTTCATGTCCATGAGGTCGGAATTAGCCCAGACAACTGGCCCATCCCCCACTCCTATCTAAAAAATTGAAATAATAGTTATTCATCCGACTTTGGCTGAGAATGATTAATTTAACATTTTTACTACCTATTTATCATATATTTAAATTAAATAAATGGATTTACAAAAGTTCTTACGTAATCCCTACACACATTATTGACATCACTTTTAAAATTTAAAGTTTCAGCATAATTAATAATACAGCTTATTATTTTTGCATTCAAGTTAACATGCTTACCTAACATATTTATTCACTTGCCCCATTATTGTAAACACTTTTATTATTATATTATAACGTCCCACTCGATATCCTACATTGATCAACTCCACATCTCAGAGTCCTACAATGATGTATTGACCATAAATCATCGACACTGCAGTGCGCAACGGTGTTCAACCAACCCCACCCCCAACCGTTTATTCGCTTTTGACATCCGTACTGCCAACACGTACAAAATCATGATCAGATGTGCCATTATTTTTTGTTATTACCAAACCAATTTTTTTCGTCACTACCGTAAGTGACCAAAGTTATATAACGATTTCTTATCAACAATCAATCAGCGTCTCACGCTTGACATATCAATGTTACACCCTCGAACCATTTTTTTTCATCATTATTATTTATCCGAAATCATTTTTATTTATATGATTTACAGTGTCATTTTTACTCTGCCTCCTTTAAATCTCAGTTTTATATTAATATTATCAAAATATGACTAGGTCCACGGGCAACCCTTTTAACCCTTCGAGGAGCCACAGCCGCAAACGTCCAAAGTTGTATTATTATTAATATTTATAGGAAAACATTACGAGGTTGGTAACCCTGAGGGGAGCTGTATCAACACCGAAGATCGAAATTATATCTACAAAAATATTTTTAATCTTCCACATCATCACAAAAAAATACTAAAACTAGTAAAACGTCAAAATCTTACATTGTACTACTAAATTCCCACGAATTTCCAAAATACTTTTATTATTATTATTATGATTAATTACAGATGTTAAAATTACCACATGTTGCGTACATCGTTATTATTATAACTATTAATTTTCCTTGTACAGTTTATATCATAATTCTGTGAAGAGTATATTACTATTATTGGTCAATTACGAGTAATGATTGACTGATATTGTCATTATTAATACATCACTATGTTTATCTCAGTAAATTAGAATTTACTTTTTTTAACTGAGTTAAGTTACTATTTATCTTTTAAACTTGCAGAGTTAAGTAATATATTATTTCTGCCTATTCATTAAACTCATACACTAAATGGTAACGAACGGTTTTTTTAAGTTGCCTTGACTTAAGTTAATTTTTTTAGTAACTAAAAACCACTATAATCTTTTATAAATAATACTAGATATTCTTATAAAAATATTTTCGATTTGTTATTTTTACTTAAATGAAATACTGCCTACTTGAATCGAATTTTGTAAATCTTAATATTTTATCTGCTTTTTTCGCTTATATTTTTGTCATTGTTCACAATGTCCGGGCAACGGAGACTTTTTTCTACCTCGACCATTGAAATCGGAAATTCTACGAAATTACCGACTGTTTACCTTGTCCATATATAACATAACGTAATATATATACATAATATAACTCATACAATCCGGAGTTGATAGGGCTTGTTGATTTTTCTTTCATTCACAAAGTTTCAAAATGTCTGCTACAAACTTATTTAATCAGCTCAAAAACGTCCCAGGTAATATAGGTAGGTACATGCTCGAAAAAGGTCCTATATAATAGTTGTTTTGCTTTGTAATAATATACCAACTATACTAGGGTATAATACAATCATTGGTATATATTGTTTTCTCAGTTTAGTAACTAATAACAACAATTATACAGTCTTGAGGAGACAAAAATCAATCCGGAACCATATTACAATAATAATATAACGCTGTGACACGTAATATGATAAAATTAGAGTTTATTTGCCAAATGGAATGCGGCCAACTTTAGACGGTTCATGTGCCGGGCAGATAATTTGGAAAATTGTCTAGGTCGTATTATTATCATAAGCGCGAACTGGGTGATGGACGGACATTTTTGTTTATCAGAAATAAATCTGCAGATACCTAGGTGAAAACCTATAGTGCTGGCCCTGGTATACGTACTAAAAATGTCAGTATACATAATATTATATATAGGTACGTTCAATGTATACGTTTACGTCCGCGCAACGAAATATTGTTATCGAAACATACTTCGAAAGCTTAAACGTTTCAGTCGGCAGTATAGCTGTTGGAAATAAGAGAAATAGGTAAACATTCTGCTTGAACAGTAGGCAGGTACATCGAGTAAGCCTCATCACTCTGTAATAAGTGGAAATACACAATAAAATGGACTGATGTGTTACATTTGAACTCAATAATAAATGATGTCATAAGAAAAACGATTCCGAGGTCAGTCAGCCTACATAAATGCTAAGCATATTAGTTGATGAATTTTTGATGTATATTTCACATTGCCATTATATAGTATTTTTTTTTTTATTATTATTAATAAAAGCCTCGGCATCTGAGGCCATTGGCTGTAACAAATTTATGGGGTTACATTGGAAGGTAATTGCTTAATATTAATACACAAATTAGGTATTTTACAGAAGGTTGATTAAATTAGAATTGATTACAAATGATAATATCGTGAAGGGCTTCGGCGAGAATGTGTGGTACTCCTGCTTCCCGTTTTTCTCTCTCAAGATTATATAGTATTGTAGAGAGTCGTATAATTATTACACTATAGTAGATCGAATTAATTGTTTAACAAAAACACTGGATTCATTTTAATGTTTATATTTAATTACTGTTATATTTATATCAGATATTATTGTTATTAACATAATAATGTGAGTTATGTGTCAATATCGACTTTTCGTAGAAGGGTGTGAATTGTCTTGTGGTATAGCAGTAAACTGGTAGAAGAAATTGATTAAAATTAATTTAAATATTTTTAAAATTTCGCCGTGTATATAAAATATAATAATATGTACCGAAAAGTTTCAAAAGTCCGTGAATAATATTTTTGAATATCAACAAAAAACTAAAGTCGTTTGATGAGAAATCGTTACTTTACGTGACGTAAATTGTGAATATCCAACATTTAAACTTCGGACGTTCATAAAAAAATATTTGCGGAATCGCACTGAACATTGATCTATAATTCTGGCAATAAAAACTTATACTGAACCTTGCGATAAATTTAAAAAATATCGGGTATAGGTATAAAAATAATTAAGTGTTTCATACTAAAATATAATTTGTAAATGATGATGATTTCGTTGAAATTCGACCTTTAAAAGCTTATAAAAATGTATTGGTGTTATGCATTTTTATATTTTTTAATTAATACAAATAATAAATGTATGATATCAAGAAATTACGTATAAGCTTAACACAAGCTACATAGTAGTAGGTAGTAAGAATGATTTTATAATGTACCTTTTCATGTAGTGTACACATACAGGATGTTCAAAAAGTTTGGAAACGGTAATCAGACTATTATAATTAGGAGTGATAAACGATAGTATGATATAATTAATGAGGTGATCAAATATACTGCCTAATTGATGTGCAGCAGTGTTATTGCTAAATACAAGTATAAAAATATGCAAACTGCAATTAAAGCGTTTCCTCTGATCGCCCTCATTGTGACTATATAGAGATAATAATGCACTCTCGAAAAAGACGACAAATGTGGTGGAATCGACCGACGACGAATCGGACTATTTAGGCCGTTTTCCATTAACGGTCGTTCACGAGGTACGGCGGCACGTCGATACATCATTCGAACGGGCCAGCGACGGCGGATGCACGGGTGGGCGTGTGTGTGTGTGTGTGGAGGGTGAGGGGACGAGCTTTGTCAGACCGGAAGAAGACATGGCGCGGCGGTGGCAATGGTGTTATCAATCACCGGGCGACAAGGGAGATCGGATGAGATTTTCGGCGGAAAAAAAAATATTTTGGCGAGTGAGACGATAACCCGTCGTGTACGGTGTATATAATAATAATAATATACGTTACGCTCGAAACCTTCAATTCGTCGAAATATGTATGAGGTCCACACAAAATATATATGATGTTATGAAATACACGCACGCATGTGATCCGAGACGGTATAATGCAAACAGCCGAGCATTGTACATTTCATAATATTATGGCCGACGAAGTCGTGTCGGACGACGAGAGGAGTGACTGCTCTGTAAATAATAATATGTACAATAATAATATATAGTATGGGACGCGCCTATACGTAAGCCCCGGGCCGACGCCTACTTGATAATTTATTACGTTCCGATATAGTATTGTCATCGACGCATAAAATTCGGATTTATATGTAAGGCTATCCTGCAGTGTGTTCGACATAATATATTATCGTTGTTTCGAAAAACATTAGCTTTTTTATGGAAATGTTAATGTAAGAAATGATTATACATACACCGTTAACGTTTACAAAATTATGTCTAAAATATTATGTTCAACGGGTAGTTGTACGTTCTAAGTTCAAAGTTGTATTCGAGTAGTATTTTATCGCATCGAGAAAAAATAATTCAATTGTTATACATTATAGTCGGACGTTTAGTTATTTTTCACAATTTATTTTGATTAAATGAAATAAACACTAAATTATACCAGATATAAGCATTGTCGTCGGTACCCGCTGCAATATAAATTGCATTACTTTAATTAACAGCAAAGTAGTCTGCCATTTACAGTATAATTCTCTTCTAAAGAATATATTTATAGTCATACGGTAACAAATATTTATTAAAAGTTGATGTGTTCATTATTCTTGGTTTAAGTACTGGATTTTATGAAAAGTGTTATCTAATAGTAATTCGAATGTTTTTAAAATATTCTTGTGACATTGTGTGTGTAAGATATAATAATATAGGTCCGTAAAATATTTTCGAATCACAGCAAAATTACTAAAATTACATTCTTCGTTTAAATATAATCTAATTTGGTCGAAATATGAACATCAAATACTTAAAAAAAAAACGTGGCTATCCTTTATAGTTTATATATTCAAAAACCTATAGGTAATAGCAACTTATGAAGAACCTTGTGTTTTATTTTCAAGATTTTTGACCGGATTTTTCATATATAATATACAGCCAAAAAAACTAAAACTAATCGAAGATGTCAAATATCTAAAAGTAAATCAAAAAGTGTTTAAAAAAATTTGAAATTATACCATGTATAGAAGCTCTAATATGAGATACACAATGTATTCCAACATATATTATATGCTAACACTTAATGAAAAATATTACAAGTACCTATCTACGGTTATTTGTTTTTGAATTACATCAAAATAAGAAATTGGATTTTATCAAAAACTGCCTTTTCTTTAAATTTTCTATTGTTCGGAATTATAAAGAAAAATACTTGAACTTTTCACAAGATCCACAATTCTACCAGAATAAATGCTGAAGTTGAAAATCAAATTTTTCTACAATATATCTTAAGCTGAAAAAACACACATCGCTTATATCAGAATCTAAAATATAACGTTTTTAATTTGAACAAATGTTTTCAATATTTTTATGTCACAAAAATTCTGAATTAAATCTGAAAATACTAAAATAGCGTTTGTTAAGCCCTCCCCGCAGAAAGACAAACAAGTGAATTTAATTTTCCCTGGTAAATAGATATTCATCAACGTTTTCAATCAATTCTAATTTTGAATTTTCCATTTCATTTCACAATTTGAGATTGACGATAGGTAAGTCATGTTAAGTCAAAAGGAAAAGAGTATAATATTTGGAAAAACTTCTTTCAAATTATTTATATTTTATATATTTATTATATATAATATATTAAACCAAAATATTTTGATGGGAATTGGATGGTAAATATTTATTGGCATTATATAACTTGAAAAATGCGTAATCTCTTGCTTTATATTAGTTTCTTGGCTAATATCTTCAAATATATTGATGAAAATAATATCAGCAGAAGTCTGAGATAATAATTCTGAACCAATTTCGTAATGATCCAAAAAATACTAAAAACATTATCGTAATCATGCACTAACTCACTTGTTGAAAATGCAATAACTGAACGATAAATTATAATATAAAATGTTTTATCACTAGACACAACTTGTAATTGTTTTAGTCGTGTGTTTAAAATACTATTATTGAAATCCATTTGGTACATAAATACATAGTGAAATATAAATAAATAACATTTAGTAAATACAATACCTAAATGAATTACCATTGTTGTGATATATACTTCCATGTAATATAGATTCATAGAATCTACAATAAAACATAATAATATGAAACGTATATTTCCATCATATATTATAGTTGTATCCTTAAAATATATAATATCATTATTCTTTCAAGATTTACGTGAGTGTGTAATCATATTGGTGAGCGACGTATTGAATAATAATCTATTAATTAAAATCTGAGTTAAGGTCGAATATTATCTAAATTTTTTGTTTTTTAAATCACATTAAACGATGGTTACCTATCATCGTAGGGTACCTATATAGCGACGAATAATAAGAATTACGAATTACTCTACAGCACCGCGCTTATAGCTGTTCCAAGACCGGGTGTCGGATACGGGTTTTTGGATTTCCGGTGTATACAAATCTCTTTACATTATTATTTCAAAATATAGTTCCAAATGCACACAGACGACTAGGACCTCGGGACACTGAGTCATATTTTAGTGAGTAGACACTTGCGTGTCTGTAATGAATTGGCGGGTGTCTGATTTATTTTTGTACATATTCGTTCACGGTCGATGGCGATCAAGAGGGTCCCCTCCTGGCCTTCTCCTGCAAGAATAATAAAAAATAAATTACTGTTTTTTTTTTCGCGAAACTCAGAAATAGATCTAGAGTGGTGAACGGCACAGTTCTAATTGCCTGTAAAACGATCTGTTAACGTTTGAATCAGCTCCAATTGAACGATATTTTAATATTTTAATGTGCAAATATAATATGTATGATTCGGTGCGATGAGTTTTAAAAAGTTCTAACAATTTACAATACCAACGATTAGTATTAAGATCATTATAAACACTGTACGCATTTCGTTCGGCGCAGTGTAACCTGTGCGATTATCGTCAACTACAGACACCCAGTTTCATTCGTACAGTGTTTAGAATAATTGCATTTCCTATACACGTGCACACGGCGGTGTCGACACCAAGTCAATACGTAATGCAAGAGGTTAGATTAGACGAGTTGATGTAAGAAAATAAAAAGTGAGGAAATTTTGAAAAAAGAAAAAAAATATACACATTATAGATGGTCTGATTCGATTAATTAATTAAGCTCGGTCTAATTCGATGATAAAGTTACGGCCTGACGCAGAGGCGAAAGACCCAAAATACGTTTATACGATAATAATAAGCTAATAATATTATACAATTAAGCGTCTTAGTGTGGGCTAATGAGCTTTACATATTATTATTATTAGGTCTGAGCCGCGCGCACACACCTGGCTGCAGCGTAATAGTATACATTGACACAGAATTGGCACGGTCAATGGCAGTTTTTATGGTTTTATTACGCATGTTTCGTTTAACGTCTTTCCGTAAAAAAGTATTACGGGAAACGCCTGATCCTGTTTGGCTGATAACTCATTACAAGTTTCGCTAGTCTTTCGACGCGAAGATATAAATAAAATATAATATGGATATGATTATACGTTTATACTAACCATAAGTGATGCATAATTTTTTTTATTGATTAACCCGCTGCGACATAAGCCGTCAGGTGATTATTTTCAGTAGGTGTTTATAGTTGGTAACTAAAGGGTACGGTTATTGGTTAGAACACGTGTGTGCATGGGGCGAGACTTTGTCACTGGAATGAATTCGGGTGGTCATCCATCCGGGAACTAGTGCCACCGGCTCATGTTTGACTTCAGAACTCGATTTTGAGACTGAAGCCAATCGCCACTAGGCCACAAAAGTAATATTAATTGCTCATAATATGTAATAATATTATGTATTTATAATCTACAAAAATCAAAGAAAAGTTATAGACAAAAAATTTGTCATTTGTGTCTACGTATAATTACAAGTACCCAGTATGCTACTAGATATTTTTCCTCTGCAAGGAAAATTTGAGAATCATTGATATGTTTTTGTGTGTAACAGTAGATACAGTGGAAAACATCTAGTAGAAAGTCACGTTTTATGGTTGATTTGATTTTCTATAGCACTATAGTGTTACGAAAATGGGCTTAACAAAAAAGTTGTACCCAGCCGTAAGACATGTCTGAGTTAAAAATTAAAAACCCCTCATAGTGTGTTACCTGTATGCGATTTCAACGATCCTTAGATCGTATAATTAATAATAATCGTCTATTCGTCTTCAATTATCTACAATAGTAATAATTTGAATGGGACAGTTTTAGTGTCTAGCGAAAAAATAAATAACCTTAGTCGGACCTATTTCAGAGTACAGATCTGTTATTTGGGACCCTAAATTGCGTATAAACGCTCTAATGATAGAAAGGATTAAACGAAATGGTCTATAATTTTTTGTTTATTTACTAAAAATACCTCGTCCTCCACATGATTACGGGGCCATCCGTAAAGCTTTAAATTTATCCAGTCTTGCTGATCGTAGACGCAACGCAAATATTTCGTTTATTAAAAACAGTTATCCAACCTAATTGACTACCTTGCACCCCTTCATCAAATACATTTTAAAGTTCCACCATGTCTCACTAGATATACTCCTCTATATTTGCAATCCATTTTCTTCTTTTAATTATTTATTTAATTACCCTTCGTTGCTAATGAAGACCCCCCCCCCCCCCCCTTGAATTATCCTTAAACAAATTCGTCAACTGAGTCTTGACTTTACTAACATTATTGTCTTTACTTATTAGTATATTACTAATGTCATCATTAAATTATTGTAAATATTTATATTAAATATTTCACATGATTTCGGGCAACGGACTGCAGTAACTCGTTATAAATAAAGTGATACTTTAAATACTATATACTTATAGGTTGAAATAAAGTCGAACCAAAACCGGTATAGAGAAGATAACTCTATAGTATTTACTACCATATTTTGTCTGAGACGTGCGTTTATAATAATAATAATAATAATAATAATAATAATAATAATAATAATGATCAAGCCGGTCATTGTTAACACAAAACAACTAAGGGTACTATGCCGAATCACTATAAACTGTGAACATAAAACTGTATAACGCAAATCGTTTTAATTAAACAAACAAGATCATCACATAATTTAATTAGCTTGGATGAAATTATAGCAGCTATATCATCTCGAGTTATCGCATAATATTTAACTCTGTATATTATGCTATTACATAGAATAGGACTTCTGTAATAGACGCTTAAAGTTAATAACAACTGCAGTCGGTATGGGACGGAATTAAAAACACTCTCGGCAGATAGAAATTCAACTTCGCCGGCGCTATCCACAAAACGAAAACTCTATCGTTTGTGGAGTCGTGGAACGATATCGCTTCAAAGTTCAAAGTGATAAATTAATTATAACATTTCATAAACCGTATACGTTGTATATGACGTGCCTATTTATAGTAATATTATATTAATACTCTCTAGTTATTCTCCCTCGTTCTCACTGCTCCGAACCATTTACGACGATTCAGAAGGGGTTTTCACCTCCCCTCCCTTCTTTGGCAATGCATATGATATTGCTCAATGCTTATCGTGCGGGTATATAATCGATGGCAATCGTCAATCATGTGCAAATAATAATATACACCGAGGTAATTTTCATCCGAATTTCGTTTTCCAGCACAGATGACACTGCAGGAGAATGAGCACTGACGAGTCGATAGTAAGTTTGTTGCACATTTTAGTCGATTAACGTATCCTTTAGACAAAAGTGCATTCAAGACACCTGATATAAAATATAATAGAATATTATGTACATTGATCGTGTATCAGCGCTCGTTGTTTTTGTTTTTATCGTGATAAAATCGTAATAAATTAATTCAGTGTTTTTGTGTTTTACCGTCACACTACCCAACAATAATTGTTCAAATCAAAAAGATTAACTTTGAATAAATGATACAACCATTGTTTGATTAGCTATTAATTATTATAACTAACAACTGTCTGTTAATCGTATAACAATTATTTAAATAAGTGATTAATTTAAGTAAATAATTAATAACCATAGAAAGTGTCATCAATGGGTGGCTCCTTTTATCCAATTATTTTCCTGTGAATGTACTTTTTTTAGCATATTATACTCTTATTGTATCAATGATACAGATTGTATATTACTTGTAAAAATAAAATAAAAATAAGTGATTACTGATCCATACGTAATTATTATTATCCGATAAAAATTATTCACTTGAAGACATAATTCCATTGTCACTCTCCCAAAACAGACAAATTCAAACACGATTACATTCGTGGTACACTGCTGTGGTAGTATGGTAAGTATTATCATATTGCATAATCCATGATAAACATTTTTTTCACATACAAAGTTCGCACTATAAAAATCACATAATGTAGAGTTGAACACACATTGTACCTACTTAGGGCTATAGCCACGTGGCACGAACTTGAATTTTAGTGTAAGGCATGTTCAATATGCACATTAAATATACTTACGCAAACGCGTAAATTTAACTTACTATAGCAGTGACATCGTAATTTTTAATTTATATATCTTACCACGCGACTTGTCGTCATATAAATTATAATACGTATATGTTACAGTTAAGTGTGAATTTACCATGGTAACTTTGTAGTTTTCACATGTTGCAGTAATAATGTTTATTTTTAAAAATTATGTTATAATCGTAATTTTAAAAAATGCAGCAGAATAGTTTGAAAAACAAAAACGATTAATAGGTACCTATATATTTAGTATTTGAATCATCGACGAACGATAGACACGTGATGTATACGTACTTACTATAATATTAAAATATTATTGTGTAAGACTTATTTTTTCATAAGTCAAGATGTTATGATGTTGTAATACTTGAACTAGTGTAGAGGCTACATAGTACATACGAATTCAGATGATCTAGCTACATTAAAATAAATATTATCTGATTTAACTGAATAGGTAGTGGCATTGGACATCAATAAATTAGTGGATTAATTATAAAACAATTTGTAACAGGTACTCCAATAAATGACTAATAAGTAGGTATTCTATAATCGGAAAAAATAATTGTTAACTAATATAACGTATAAAACATGTTACCATTAGCTGGGGATTTAGAAATAAATTTGATTAGCAGTTGAATGAAAACGATTATTTCAACATAACGCGGATTGAATAACAATTAAATTTTCTTAAATACTACAAGAGTCACAACTGACGGAAATTTTAAGACAGTGATATGAGATTATAACCCAATTTTCCTTTTGCGCACCTACTGGAGTTCAGGAGGATTTGGCTTTCGGTATTTAGTTTTTTAACAATTTTCTTCAGACCAACAAAGTCTAAATATAGATTTATAACAAGTGGTTGATCATTTTTTAAATGTATTTAGCACGACTTGTTTGTCTCGCTAGGGAAAATTAAGTCAAAAGAATTTTACTACAAATTGTTAACACATATATATATATAGGCAATTTACGTCTGCAAATTGTCTTCTAACACAAATTACCATTTAATTGCCCAAGTTTAAATTGATTGATTGAACTAATTTCAGTTTATTAACGTTATCGTTACACAAGGATCCGGGTAAAACACTAAAACACCTTATAATTCAATACTCAAATAGTATTACAGATACTTTGATTTTGAGTATAAACGACTGAGAATTGAGACATGTGCATTTAATCTTAATACAATTGTAATAAATTACAATTCAGCGTTTGTGTTTTACTGCACATGGCCCATAAGCACTATGCATCAGTAATATTCGATAAAAAAATTATTAACCATGAATAAAAATAATCATTTTGAATATTGTATTGTTAAATATTTCAATGTAATGTAATGGTTGAACTATGAAGAAAAGATAATTTAAAATAATAATAATAATAATAATAATAGTAGCTATTTTAAATCATATAATTATTATTGTATATAGAAATGATTTTCTTTCAGTAATTATAATAATTGGTCCAGAAGTGACTTATAAGTTCTTGACTTGAAGACCAACCGACTCGTGGCCCTCTCCCCCCACCCAGAAACACTAACTTACAACGATGACACATACGTACGTGTGTGGTAGTATCTGGTCTGTGATGTCGATCCGCGGTTTGGCACGCGACGGGACGAAACTTCTAATGGGTGTTTATGTATGCTTTAATGACGTTTTTCATACAACAGTATGAAATATTTCGAGTTATTATAGTACTACGATGAAACACCACACGTGCGCGGTTTTTTTTTTAAATTCCACAAACGACGTGGCTCATTATCGAAAACTGTCTATTACGATATATTTTTCATCTAATATTTATTCGTATTTCGATAACATCGTCTCGCAATAACAATAATATTATGCACGTCCAGCACAGTCTTCGCACTGCTGTGTCGCGTACAAAACTGAAGCGATCACCCCACATCCAAGCAAAACGTACGCACACGCACACACACACGCGAGCGTGAATGTATATAAAATATGTATTTAGTATTGAACTAGCGCGCGCAGTTGTGATGATTAGATCGATGGCGAATATTTTTAGAGACGATACGACCCGTTTGCGACGGCAAAAAACAAACGCCAAACCTCACGAATATTATTATTATCATCATCATCGTTGGTAGTATTAAGAGCGGCGCCGCACGCGAGACACGAACGAGAGAACACTCTCTGGACGAGAGAATACTGTGCAGAATAATGTACAGCTTTTTTCGGCCGAAGCAGACGTACGTCGGATCCTGTCGATGTACTAATGTTAATAATATGTTTTTTTCTCGCGTTGGCGGGCTAAAATTTAATATTTTCACTGCAAATGGGCCTGCTCGAATGCCGCCGCACACGCACGTGTCGATGACAGGAGTCGTGAGGCGAGAAGGATTGCGGGGCCGCACGATATGATATACAATATAATATAATAATATATCATGACGCGTCTGCGTTTTAATACTCATAATAATATGTGGTTATTATTAGAGTAAGCGGATTTCGTTTTTCCCGAGTGCTCTATAGAACTGCAGCACTGCAGCTCTTCGGCCACGAAAGTCGTTTTCGATATAAAATAATATTTTGAAAAAAATATAACATAAATTATTTGCAGCGCCCGTTTGTTTTTAACGTAATTTTCCAAAAGTTTAATATATGATGGATCGAATGATCTCAATATAGTATACACACGAATAGATACAACCATGATGATTACGTCTTAGCCAGTGGCGTAGCTGTGAACCCATTTTTTTTTTTGTGTTGGTCAAAATATTATTTTATGATTTGCATTAAAATATTTATTAACGACGTCCTAATGGTGTTTATAAGTCGACAAGTTGATAAGTTATATATTAAATCGTACAGAATATACAAAAACGAATATATATTGTTGAAAACATATTATCATGTATCATCAAAAATAAATATGCATCAAGCAAAATACTAAAAATCGTCTGGGGGGGGGGGGGGGGAGAAAATGCCACCGTAAATACACCACTGGTCTTGGTCCCGATCTTTGATTAAGACCCAGAACAAACATCGTTTAAAATTACTATTAAAAAAAATAACATCACTTCTACAACCATACAAATTAATGTGAGATTTTATACATCGAGTCTTAAGACATTTTTCAAAACTGTTGTACCTAACGTAATGCACTTAGTGCGGTGTACGGTTATTTTTTTCAAAGGCAACTTTTCCATTTCTTAGAGCATTTGAGTCACGTCCTAGTTATTAATATACCGAGCGACATATTTCCAGATTCTAACGGCATGGGTGGTGTTGGCACTGCATATTTTCGTTTGTCAATAATACGCGTTGACAACCGATGTTCGGAATTGACGTAAATTTTCTTTTCCTTTCATTTTCGCTCGTTAACGACGCCGGGAGATGGTCATTTTAAAGGGTCTGCCGCCGCAAATGCACAGCTAAGGAGTTTATGACCCGACGATGATGATCGCGTAGGTGTAATGGCGTACCTATATATTATAACCATAGCCGACACCTGCAGCGGTGGTAGACGTACGTCGGTTTCACGAGGCCAATTTTATTGTAGGCGGTTTTTCTTTCTGACCGCCTCCCAATAAGCCCGTCCGTCATATTATATCGTACCTTTATGACCTGCGTCGACGAAAAAACAATAAAATACAAACAGACCTTCGCGTGCACACCGCCGAGGCTCGCGGGCGATGAGTTTTTGTCGTGACTGTCGTGTTTTGATGTCGCGGAAAGATTAAAAAATCAGTATAAAACTGACATGGTACAAAAAACAGAAAAATTATACATTCACAGAAAGGCATTGATGTAGTAAACGTTTTTAATATCATTAAAAAAAAAAAAAACTTTTTCAGACGTCACTGTCAGAGAAAAGGATTAAATAAATTATACGACCTAAAAATGTTTTAAACAATTTCTAAAGTTGGACGAAAAAAAAAACTACGTTTCGGAAATTCCCTATTAAATAGTATAGTAATTATTCGAAATATTAGCATGCGCTTTGTGCGTATTATAATAACGACGTTAAAATAAACCTGTAAATTACGATTATGCAAATTACATGTTATTATATTATACGGAGGAATTGACACACGGTATGCGTGAAATACGGATATACGTCGCAGTATGATAACCGTTTAAATTTCGTTTAGTGTTTGGATGATATTATTATGCGCATTAATCGCAATACACATGCCTGATCGATGTTCACATAACAATATAGCTGACGATTATCTGAAAATAATACCTGTCTAATGGCCGATATTGTTACGAAACACAACCGTAAAATATAAAGAGTACCGGCGGGCTTTGTCGGAGACACGGACGAGCGTTAAACAGCCGGCTTAGAGTCGGACTTTGAATGCCATTTGGAATTTATTATACGACTCGTTTCCAAAATGTAACAATGCACTACTGTGCAGAGTTCCGACGAGCTCGACGAAAAGAGATGAGTGTTCGCGGGCACTCGCATACCATGCCCAAAGTTGTATAAAATCACCTTAGTCGTGTATGATGTACGCAACAATAATCTTTAGAGTTGAGGGGCATTACGGCTTGTAAGTTCTCCTCCGTACAAAATGTGTGTCTTAAAACGTAATAGTAACAATATATGCGAGGTCATCATAATAAATATTACTTATGTATTTTCCGCGTCATATTGTGAACTGAAAAAAAAAAAAAAATACGGCTTGTCTGACTCATTTTTCAATTTTATTGGTTGCTGCAAGACAGTAAAATCGTACGATTCATTACTTTGAGTACAAATAATTTATCCGAAGACCTTTCTGTGGACTAAAAAGGTCTAAAAGGTTATTCAGTTCTAGGAAGTACTCGATTTATCAGCACTTACCAGTGTTACCATTAAACCGGATAACACGCGACTACAAAACTTTTACCACTGTTAAAAAAATCATAATGACGAAATCATATTTCAATTTAAATTTATTAGGTGAGTAGTATATTATACTTCGGTGATTGAAATATTATATCTTACTATCGTTGCAGTGATATAAAAAAAAGACGGTAAAAATCGTGAAATAATATTTTACCGTCGTTGTTGAATCTATGGCATACAATAATATTATGTCGTTGAAATCGATTATTCTATTCAACTATGTTTTTTGATTTGGTATAGTTACTATTGTAAAATGAATATGACGGGTATATTATGGCTTTTAGTCACTAAATATTCTCATTCACTTACATTTCGTAAGAATGACAAAAACATTTAATACTCTCTTAAAAATATTTATATTATTATACTACAATGTTCAGTTCGGTGCTGACCCACTTCGCGATGAGTACAATGCGGTTGAACTCGAATTTGAGCTATACAAAAAAAGTGATTTGTCATCCACTGGGCTTGGCCAATCTATGTAAAAAAAAATAATATTCGCATTCGAAAAATCGTTAGTAGGTTCGACTTACCGGTAAACCAACGGTTATTTCTAATTTAAGTCATCGCCTTCATTTCTGTTTATCCGTCTTCAATCCTCATGTACACCGAAATTTCAATAATATTTTTGATCTCTCGATCTCTACATAATATACTATCCAGCTTACAGCTACCACTCATTTCTTCCATCGTCGTTACGGCCAATCGTTGTGTTAATTATCAGAAAACTACCCTATAACTTTACCTCTCGGGGTAGTTCCTCGGGTTCTAGTCGAACTAGGCCATATTATATTGGTTCAACTCGTCGTGAACGTTAAAAATATGAACACCTACTTCCTCTGATTTCCATCGACCTCAAACCTGACAAAAATATCAACGATATTCTCAATCCGTCCAAGTATCATAATTACTCATTAGTATATGTCATTTCTACCTGTAGACTTTTAATTGATCTTAGATTTTATAGTTATATATTCAAGTGTCGCATCCTAATACTATATATCTTGTTGTATGTCTAAAAGGTAAACTGTTTGACCACGCCGATTTAAAAACTAAAACTAAATTGTTTTTTTTTTTTTGCACTTTGTTGGTTCAACCAATCAATGTGTAATTTTTTTGCACCTAAAATAATAATGTTGACTTACGGTTTTTATACCAAGACTATAGTAATAAAACACATACAAAATAATAAATACCACGATATTAGGTATGCTGCGGATAAACAACTTTATGACGTTATTTCCATTTCCATGGAACTACTGGAAAAACTTTGAGTACGCTTGAATAAGTATTGTTGCTTAGCGAACGAAAATGCAAACCACGTGAAACCCGGTTATCTCGAATGGGATCGTCGCCGGGCGAATCTGCAAAATGCATATGTTATTCTAACGACGTGCCGGGTAAATCACGCGGAAACCAAAGTTAGACGATGTCTTCCACTTTTCCATTCGAACGGCGCAAAAGGAGCTGAATAATTTAATTACTTCATATACAGTTGCAGGATTCAAGAACAACCCGTGACTTACGCAATATCACTATTTCGTCTGAAACGTGACCCTCACGTCCACTCCTACCCCTATTCGCATTCCCTCGG
>NW_019104293.1:46468-85747 GCF_001856785.1 Myzus persicae
TGTGTGTGTGTGTGTGTGTGTGTGTGTGTGTGTGTGTGTGTGTGTGTGTGTGTGTGTGTGTGTGTGTGTGTGTGTGTTGGAGAAGTCGGGACACGTCTCCGGTGTGTGACTTAGGACGCAGGCAAATCCCGAATATATTGAAACCCGCACACCGCGTGACTTATCGGGTCGCGTTCGACGGGTGTGGTACGATTTTCAGTGTGCGTAAACCACCACACACACACCAACATTATGGCATTTACAGACCGTTTGACCGATGCCGAAAACACGAAAATAATGTATATATATATATATTATGTTGCGTTGGGTTAGGCATATACGTATTTGCAGGTCGTTTTGCGGCGGCGGCCCGACGACAGGTGGGTTTTCATTAAAATCCATTTACGACCTATACGATTATTGTTATCGTGTTGTTTTCTTTTTTTTTTTTGTATAATTCGGTTTCTGTTCATTTCGCGTTTCCGATATTGACGTTGATCCGAAATTGAAAAGTCCGAGGTCCGATGATTGATATACTCACTGCATAACTGCAGCATGTGTAGGCATACAATGTCTACGGTGCGCTGTATTTATTAAAGTGGAACGCGTCGTCGTCGTGACGAGAGACTGAAAACCAAATTATTAACGACCGGGAAGTCCGAGGTCTGAAATTGACTTCCATTTGTGGTATTAAATTTTTGGCTCTCCGGAAAAAAAATCACAATCGATGGACGGGCCACCGCCGCACGAAGCAACTCATAAATCATGGTTTTTAATAATTAATAAAATATAACGCGAGCTGTCGTTTGTCTTGTTGTACATTGAGTACCTAGTACAGAACGGTTTTCCATGTATTTTTATCGATTGTAATTACGGCTGCGTTTATCGTACACGTCGTACATGTTTTGCTTTCCAATTATTTTAATACGGAATAATATATTTTATGAAAACAATTTGATTTACCGACGTTCGCAGTGTATTTGATACCTGCCTTGTATCCACATAATTGTACGTCCCATCTTCCATTCATTCGGATTCAATAAGGTACAGACAGATACACTTTAAGCTATAATATTCTATACATAAGTACTGTTCATATATGCACACAATAAAAATTATAATCAGAAAGTGGATTTAAAATCAAATCAATTTTTTGTCTGAGTACCTCTAAAGCATTGCTTTCCTAACTCGAAATTAATTTTCTATGCGTATCAAAGAATTTACCACTAATCACATTTTAGCATTTTTTAAAACTGTTAATGTATTTTTCATACATTTTAAATTTACATATTATATGCCTGTATTGTAATTATTTAAGTCAATCCATGCGATCGGTCAGTCGCAGTACCAGTGCAGCGTTTATGGATTATTTTTTTTTTGTTCTAACTATCTATAAGTCTTTGTATTATAAAAAATAAAACCTAACAGTCTCAATACGTATTTTGGCAATAATAATAATTATTATTAGTCTACACTTGACAAGACAATACAGTATGACATAATAGAAATTATGTTCATGCGACGTTGTCTTCCCTTCTCAGACTTGTTAGTATTTTCATGATTTTGCTTTTTGATATTACATTTATGAGTCGAGCATAAGATTTTAAAGGAGATTTAAAGGTTTCTTATAAGTACCTATATATTTGTAGACGGTGTGGGATGGCAAAACATTTTCCAAGTCCGTTCAGATCCAACAACAAAAAGCCTCACATTTTAAAAGACTAATCCTTCTAATATTTAAGACTTATGAAACGCGCATGCCAGACATCAATTTTAAGTGTAACAGAAACAAAAAAAAAAAATATTGTTTACGAGTAATTACATTTTTTTATGTTTGCGAGAGATATTTTGAAACGAACAAAATCATTCAACTACACTGAACCATAGTTCATTAATTACCCTTATACATACTAAAATTATTAGGGGAAAAAATATTCTTTGGAAGTTTTCAAACTAATAGACGAACTTCAACAAATTAAATAACATTGAATTTTTGATCTACAGTGATGTTTTTAACATTTTAGAACTCGGGATAGCATTAGGTTAAAAGTTTTGGGTACGTAAGTCTTCTGGAACGTTTAATAAATAAAATAAAATGAACGGTACTTATACAGAATCAGGAGACATATTTTTCCAAAATTAACTCCATCGACAAAAAAACGCTTGGCCATACTTTAATGATATTTTAATAATCTTAATAAATAATTGTTGCGATTATTGTTGAATGATTTTAATCCCATAAAATAATGATTATGATTAAAAATCATGTTTCCTCGATTACGATGAATTGCACCTACTAAACTATTTTAATAGTACAGCTTATATAATTGATTGATTGTTTGTGTTAAAATCATTAATAATTATAGGTTTAATTGATTGCTACATAATAACTCGCTGGAAACTTGTATTTCTGAGCATATAATGGTCGTCGAACTAGACCATAAATAATTGGTTTTATTTATTTGTGTGTGTTAAAAATTAATCTGATTATCATTTATCACTATATTATGTATATTATATACTTTTAAATTAAAAATGTGCCTGTAATTCATCTAAAATATAGATTAAAAAATATTAATGTATCCTCTAAACGTCAATATTAAAATATTACATTATAATATTCTCCTGAAAAATATATTTGAATAATATCCATGCACATCTTACAATATTAATATTAATGTAATTTAAAAATATTTATTCAATAAAAACAACAAATTGGTTGATCTATTTATATTTTATTTGATAGTAATCTAATATGGAGAAAAATGTAATGTTGGCCTTTCAATAACGTATTAAAAATGTGCATAATATTATCTATGAACAGTTTGATATTTTGTAAAAATATCATAATACATTATACTATCCAACCTCTCGCCTAAGTAACTTCGACTTTTTATTTCCAAATGGAAATCCATAATATTAATTTCTTGGCAATTTAGTTACATAATTAAAACGCTCTCCTGAATTGTATATTGATATTGATATAATACATTTATCACCTGCGTTTTCCATATGGACAATGGACATATCACTAAAATTAGACATCCCAAAACGAGTAATCCCTTTTACAAAATACTTATAAAATGCCCACTCTTAGATCTCGAAACAGACGACGCTGACCTAAATTGTGCTTGTCTACTCAATGGATCATTGGAAGCTTCAAACCTAAGGATAAATTTACGTGCTATCCATAATGCTATCCCCCTTTAATGTCCCCTGCCATACTACCAGACTACAATCAGTCAACGCACAGAATGGTACCTTTCCTGTGCTAATTTTAAGGTTTAAATTTTTGATTTAGTTACCTACTAGTCCTTAACTTGATGTTTGACTTGGATGAATTTGGTATTTGTTTAATATACATTTTATATATTATCACCGTTTTTTATATTTAATTGTATTTAACGTCCTACTAATATTTAATTATATATAAGAAATCACCAGTTCAGGTAAATAATAAATATTTAAATAAATAATAGTAATACTTGTCTGCGTTAAGTATTGAATTATATTAATTATAACATATTGCAAGACTATCATAATTTCTAAAATACCAAAATAAATGTTAATATGCAAATTTTGGATGAGTTCATATTTCAAATTAGCTATCAAATAAATATTTTGTTACATGACATGCCAGATGATCATTAAAGATGGACCAGAAATTTATTAAAACCGTATAAAATTATTCCAAGACAGGAAACCCTTCATAAATATTTCAAAAATGTATTTTCCTTCCATCAAAATATCTGACCCATATCTTATATATTCTTCTACTCACAAAACAAAAACATATAATAATTTTTCATGCGCGTATGCCATTCATGTTTGGTTGCTGGTTGACGTTTATATTATGATCTCCCAGATTAAATTCTTAAATTATATTAAATTTACTGACTTATCGAAAAAAAAAATAAATAAATAAATAAAACAATATTGGAATTCACCACAATTCTGGTTCTGACTGTCAAGACTCAAGAGTCACTACTAATTGACTAGTTAAACTAAGATTCAAAAAAATGTACCTTAAATCAAAAATGAATTAAAGACTACCCATCGACAACAAATATATAAGACACATACACAGAGGTCTAGGTATTTTCTACCTAATTTTTTTTTTATCTACTAGGTATTTTTTTTTCTTGAATAAAGTCTTCAACAGCTAGGTCATTAGCCGGTGGTTGTCTTTACATTAATATTAAATGATACGACTAGTAATTACAAAAGGCTATAGGAAAGGTAGTTTTTACTGTATTATACATTTACATTTCATGTTACATAGTTGTACAGTTTTATCTCATTAAAGTTTTGTGTCGATGCCGTTCAATACTATTATAGTGTAACATATACACACACACACACATATATATATATATATATAATAATTAATATGTATACATTATATGTTTTTTTTCTTTTTTAATTAGATTTTTTTATAATTATAACTCAACAATAATATTATGTGTTATATTATTACATGCATCATGCATAGTATATAATGTATTACATTATTACAGTACTTACATACTATTGGGGCTTTCAGAAATAAACAAATTAGTTATAAATGTTCAAACCTAAATTTTTTTTCGTGGTTGCTGCGAGTATGAATTATCCAGAGTAATGATTTATCTCAATACCAAGTTCGTGTTGGGTGCACTTAAAAAGTGCGAGTGTAAGGGCGATTCAAGCACCCTTTAAAACCCTCCGTGGCTTAGTCAAATATACATTATATTTGCTGTATTTAGATTATTTTTAAGGAAATAGGATTATTTTTTAGGGAAATCATCTGGACGTTCAACAATATTATATTGTATCAGGATTCTGTTTGTTTTATTTTTATTTTGTCAGTTGTGTTTTGGAATTTAATATTATATTTATCCCCTCCCCCCCCCCCTCAACACCGCGTCAAAATACCATTAATCTTACCTATTAAAATAACGTGATTACATTCATTATCATTAAATGGAAAAATATAATAGGAGTATAATAAATATATATAAATGACAAGCAGCACCCTGCGGTTCTCTCGAGAGGTAAAACGTACAAAAGAAATAACACAAAGGTTCACCCCGGGACCATGCAAAGTGCATTTAATAAGAGTAATTATCTCTCTTAGTTTAATTAATCTTTAAATAGCATGAGAAAAAAATATTTTTCTGAGAAATACGAAAAATAATAATTAAAAAATGTTCAATTATTATAATATTGTATTGCGTCTGTTGTTGCACGTAGTATTATGTTTTTGATGGCTTACTCGTTGCGCTAACATTATGTAAAATTACAGGTTATCGACAATCAATGTAATCATATATTACTTGTCGATATAACTTTATTTTAAGTAGTTTTTCCCTTTCAATTAGAGCCATTCGGATGTGATTTCTACAACATGAAATGTTTCATGGTTTTCTTTTTTTCTAGGTAAGCAGGTATAACAAAAAGGAAAAAAAGAGACATGAAAATATAATATTCAAATAGTTATTTCACACGTGCGCTGGTCGTTAGTAATGACTCCTCATTAGTTGTCTGTGACCAAATACGGTGAGCCTACTAACAAGGTGTGTTGATATAATTATACTTTTTAAAAATACATTTTATTTTTAATCACTTAACATTTCAGAAATATAATTTTGCATACGTCACATATTAAGACCGAAAATAATATATAATACAGTTATTTTTTTTATGTAATTTAATTAGTTGATATGAATTTATTTATTTTTGTATGCTTGTGTTTAGAAAGTTATTACTTTTTAAAAATAATAAAACAAGAAATAATATATAAAAATATAAAATTGTTCATTCCTGGTTTACATGCACACAAATATTTGTGAAAAGGCAAATTCCAATAAGAAAGTCACATTCTTTTGTCGGAATGAAACATTTCAATGTTTTTTTTTCTTTTTAAGTAATTAAAATTGAAACAAGTAAAAAATAATGTTGTTGAATATTTTTGTTAAGACAATGAAATATAATGTTTTTAATTTAAAACGATACAAATCAATACAGTTATCCTAAGATCAACTATCACGAAACATTAATATTAATTATTATATAATATTATAAGTAAAGAATTTATTAAAATTATTATTGTTTAACATTGCTACATAATATTTTGTAAATAATTATAAATATAGGACACGTAGTTTTTAAATAAAATACTATGCCCATTAAAATACTATAATGATGACTTTGTAAATTAAGAATACAATTTGATAATACTGATACGAAATAAACTATAAAATTTAATATATTTAGATAAGACTTAGATTTTACAATTGACTAATAAGTGTGAACACAAAATAAATATTTTTATAAAATAGACTTATTAAAGTGTCAATAATTGTAATATGAGTTTAAACATATTTTGAATGCATATAATATTATAAAAACAATTGTAATATAATCAAAACCCCAATACTATAATATTAAAATATTTTAGTTCAGTAATTAATTTCTATTAGAATATAGATAAAATGTCAAAAATACATTTTAAACTTTCTGTTTGTATTACTGGCCTAAAACATCTGAAATGTATAAGAGAATGTACAATAAGAATTTAAAACTGGGTGATTTTTTATTGAAATAATAACGTGTAAAAGTAATGATATAATAAACATGGTGTTTTAGAGAATACTGTAACCATAATCAAATACATTTTTGTGAATATTTCAGAAGTAGTTCTTTGTTCTAGGAATTCAAAAAGCTATGTACTATATTGAAATTTAGACTGCAATAGGGAGATAAATGCAGAAAAATGTACAAAAAACTGTATAATTATAAAATTGAGTTGATATGCATATTAAAAATGGCAATAACAGCAGAATCGTAATACAAAAACAACAAAAACTTAAATTTTGTGATTTAAAATGTAGAGAAATTAATGAGCCTCGTTTATATTATGTGCTCGTTTATTATTATTATTGTTATTTAATCATCAGAAAAAAAACGTACTGAAATATAGAATCGCCATTAATGAATACTCCTTCACCGATTTTTTTGAGAGGGGAAAATTGTCAAGGAAAGTATTTATATTACTGCAGTGGAACTGTGCAAACTGTTTCCAACCGTTTTTAACTTATGATCTAAACGACCGATCTGCACTGCAATAAAATAACAATATTATAACGACGGCCGCACTACGCGACGGCAACTAAATCGATAAATCATTCGAAACGAAAAAAAGTCCCCATTAAAGTTCCCTGTGCAGTTCACAGGCAGTATTTGTTTTCGAAAGTCATAGCGAAGATCTATGTAATAAATGGTGAATATCAAAGCGATTTCTATTTTAAGTCTACAATATTAGGTACTCTACTCTTTAAACATCTCGTAACTGCAAGCTCTCGTCAAAATTATTATGAGTTAACTATATTATAGGTATTTGATGGATTTTTGACGTCACTCATTTGAGCGTAAATTAGAGCTCATTTTGTGTTTCATGAAACTGAAATGAATTGAAAACTGTTTGAGATTTAACTTTATACTTTTACATCTCGAGTGAGGGGATGAATTAATTGATTTACAATAATGTGTTGGTTTTTTTTTAAGTGTGTCACCAACTATTGAAGCAGTAAAATAGAATTCTTCGATATTACTGTAATAGATAATCAGATTGGTTCTTTGGTGGTCAAGATTTCTAGCCTTTTTCAAAAATATCGGGAAAAACAAAAAGAAACCAGTTTTTGACAAAAAATTAATAACTTTAGTGACTTAAACTTTTCACTCAAAACTTGATAATTCAGCTAGACAATGATCTACACAAGTTTGACTTAAAGCAACCTAAAAATATTAAAAATACATGGGCACAATTTTTTTTAATAGACATTTTAAATTCAAATTTCAACTAAATTGGATGTTTGGTAGAAAAAAAAACAACGAAATTAGTTACTGATTATTGCAGTGTTGTTAATAAATATAAATAAAAATAAATGAATAAATATATTGTTCGTAGGAACTTGAATCTTTTTTCCACGAAGTATATTACTTTTTAGTATTTACTACGTAGAATTAATTTTCCAAAATAAATGTTAAGCCATTTAAACTATGAACTTATTCACACCTTTCTACGATATGTCGGTATTGACTTATAAGCTATAGCTAATATCAGCTAGTAATAGTATAGTCTGAAATAAAGGGCACCATATAGTACACCATTACAATATGAACTTTATTAATTATTATTAAATAATATTTACGATTTGTTTTTATCAAAAATCTATCGTTGACCTATCGTATTACTAATATAATATTAATATGAATTTATTATAAGTTATTTTTTTAAATATATTCTTGCAGACTGTTCTTCGCTCAGCATCGTTTTCTGTACCATGTGATTCATGAATTCTAACACATCCTTTATACTAACTACTATAGTATTACCTATTCAAAAGAGAGATACAATCGACACCTACTATACAGCGAAGAGAGTTCGTCGGTTTCATATTTTAATTATTTTCAAAGTGAGTGCATTGAAAAATGTTACGCACCGATACTCAAACCTATAGACTTATAATCTTCCGGGAAACACTCAGTCACATTTTGATACTTATAAATTCAATATGTTCACTACGGCAATGCGAATGGTGGAAGTGCAATATGAAAAACTACCCTAAGCTCAATATTCTACATGACGTAACGTATAATATAATCGTCGTAAACCCGAGACTTTAACAAACAATAACGATTGTCCGCCGCGAGACTAACGGGCAAATAAATTGCTGTGCGCAGTGTATAATACGTATACGAGGCACTACAAACATTACACCAGTTACAGTTCTGGTCCTTCCTGAATCGACCGGTCACGCATTTCTATTTGAACGAGCATATCCAGTCGTAAAAGTAATCTATTGTTACTACCTATATATATATATATATATATATAATATATAACAGTGCGTAGGGCGCAATAGTCTAATTGACGAAATGGCGGCAATCGTTGTTTTTATCGACGAAAATAGTTCCGGAATGGAAGACATCTACAAACGCTCCCGAACACATAATAATATGCCATTAAACTCCGCGGACAGCTGTGTGATGTAGTAGGACATTGCACAGAGTTTTGCACCACATATACCGCGTCCGTCAAAACATTGTACCATACACATTCTTGGGGAGGAAGTAAATTGAAAATTAATTAGATCCGGTTGTCGTTTGCAATAATGTATATAGATTCAAAAAATGCATTCATGACTTACATAGCGTAAGCATCGGTGTATTTTGAATAGCGAAAACGTAAGTAAACGTATTTTTTATTAATACATAGTACGTTAATAACGAAGTACTGGATGATCGAGCCAAACAGGGTCACAAACCAACTCGAGACGAACACCAGAAACAATTAGTTATTTTTACTAAAAGAAACACAATATACAAATCGTTCAATAAATTCGCCGGAAAATACTCAAATGCCATTAGGTAATATACTCTGCTAAAAAATAGATCTATTTGTAGTGTTAATGATACTAAACAAAATTGCGATTCAATTTAATATTATTACGTTACCAATGTATGTACTATGTTTTGTTATATTTATTGTGAATAGGTATTATTATTTTTTTTTTGAATATTTTATATAAAACTATTATTATACTGTGCACACATTTTATAATTCACATTATACCTACAACTGTTATATTTTTATTTAAGATTTTGAAAATGGAGTTCTTTTTCTCCGTAAATAAATAAATAAAAATAATTTCGTAAGAACAGCACTGGTCGTAAAAACCAATAAAATCACACGTTTACCTACCGCATGTTGTGCCGGTATTACAATGATACACAAATACATTTGAATTTAAAATTTTATTTTATTCAAATCTTTACGGCAAACTAGTCATCATAATATTATGATTACGATTGAGATTATTTTTGACACCATACTCGGAATCCCGAGCAATATAAACGAGGCGATGCATTTGATGACTGTATGATGCAACTGCATAGGTACTGGCTAGTGTACATATTTGTGAGTAACTCCGATTTCGTTGTAATACGTATATATTATTATTGTACGGGTAGAACGGTAGATGACTTTTTTTACGGTCGACTTGTGTATAGTAATAATAACAATAATAGAACAGCTATTCAACTCTACATCCGGTGGTGCTCAACTCGAAATTAAATGAATCTCTTTCTAGCAACTGTCGCAAGGCCACACAATTGAGCGTTTTCCGTTAACTTAATAGAGAAATATTCGATAATTTTAATTTCTTTCTTTCTTTCTTTGTTCTACGTATTAAACTCTGAGTCAATTGCTCTACCAGTAGTAATAATAATAATAATAATAATAATAATAATAATAATAGTAATAACAATAACAATAATAACTATAATAATAATAGTAATAATAATGATAATAGTTAACGTTGTTAGATTATATTATCGAGTATTTTTTTTATCTCATTGTCCTGAGTTAAGACACAATTCTTTAATATCAGCATTTCGTGAAAACCAATCCACGTCTACCATGCGTTTATTTTCCACTTTTACTTCAATATAAATATAATACTAATAAATAAATTATACTGTACCAACTAGTACCCAATATGCCCAATGGTTTGACATCAAACCATCAAGGTTAGAGTGTTATATATTCCTCGTTTCGAGTAGGTGACGTGAGCAAAGATTGGCCGAGTCTGATGTATGTCGCTAGTGTACAGGAAATATTTATCTCGCATAAAATAACTTATGATAATTTTATCACCGGAAAAATGTTTCCAGAAGAGGTAAAAGTATCCTACGTATAACCCTTGTGGTCAAAACGCCATAGGTTAATTTCTCTCCCAGTTGTAAAAACTTTTGAGGGTATTAGATTCCTGTGACATCGGTACGAAAAAGGAAAACCTACACGTCAAAAACATGCACCACACGGTGTCAACTTAAATCTGTTATCACGGATAATATCAGTTTAAACGCAAAAATATAAAATAATATTCGTGCGCTAATATTATAGGTAAAGCATTCTATATTTTTTCAACTTGTACCGAATGGGTGCGATTTTCAACAATTTCAACAAATAAAACATAACAGCAATGATCAGTGACCCGGTATATAATGGGGTATATTTTGGTAAACATCATATTACATCATACAAATATTGAAAAACATGAGCCCCAATGTCAAATGCCACGTTTTGGTGTCGTAATTTGTGTTACTTGAAATATTTTATTTTCAGATGGGTTCTGGCAATAATTGCAAAACGGTGCATCACCTCTACATTTTACGCCTAACATGTACTTATTTTCGCTCACGATAATTAGATACTTGCAACTGGAGCCAACTTTAAAAATACCGTAAGCAATTAAGCGTCATTTGTATCAGCATAATCAACACGCCAAACTAGTATTGATACTACAACTGCGAGTACATTGAATGGGTTCACTGGCGCCCCAGGTATTGCGAAGCAGGTGTAATGATAAGCTGAATTTTAATCCTATTCAGTTTTCATAACTTCTCATTGTTTTGTTGAATTTGTTTGATCAAAGAATATACAACGCAACTGAATAAATAATAAAACGGCGTTATCACTAATAAATTATCGCCATGTCGATATGTCATTGATATAGACTGTCATTGACTGCCATTGATATATGCTTAACACTAAAGTTTGATAAAATAACATTTTTTTAATACGAATATTGTATTTTTTGTGGATATTATAATAATATACTGTTAATAATATTCAGGTTCTTTTGATTATTCGCATGCAATCAAATAAATATAAAGAGATAGTGCACGCGAGTGGCTTTGAATATGACTCAATTTGTATTTACGACCATTGGATCAGTGAAAGTTTTGCATCTGTTGAAATTTAATGGAAACACGCCAAATTATTGGCATAAGTAAATAATAGGCCGAAATGGTCCGTTGCGATCTACCTCGATTGCAATCGTACGCGTCCGTTCGTTTCACCTCGCCAAACGGCAGTTTATTTTTTAAATATTTTTTCGAGTTTTTCGCCATCAAAGAAACCATAAATATTGAACGAAAAGTCAACGATGAAGCAACATGGCGCATCCCGCATACACGTTATATTATAATTGTGTGAACAACCGCCCATTACAGTATTCATTATTTTATTCGACCAAAAAAATATTATAAGCTGAGTACCTAATATTGCGTCGCCTGATGGCTGTTCTGTATCCATCGGGGGATGGAGATTATCATTACAACTGACTGATTTCAACTGATGGACAAAATTCGTAATGAATAATAATTCGGCTTTTGCGGCGAGCCATGTGTAAACACGTGCAGTACCGAACTGTAATTTATCGCTGTGTCATATTTTACCGTCAACTCTGTGTTTTTTCTCATCAGGTCATCGGTATATGGTAAGATATATTATGTATTAAACATTTTTTTTTGTTGTTGAATTTATATAGGTGTAGGTATATGCACAATAATTATACTCGGCGCCTTACCGGTAAATTAATCTTTCACTATATAACACGGTATACAACATTCTACAGTTACGACCACCCATAAAAACGGTTAGGTTGTATTTAATTGATTTCATATAATATTAAATCGTTGTCCGTGCAGACGTTTGTAGGGATAACAATTTATTCTAGACAGACAAATAGCGCGCACAACCAAACAAAATTAAATATAGGTGCCTACGTTGATTCATTAAAGGCGTAATTGATTTTTAGATCTCATAAGATATTATTGTTCACAGATGTTTTTGCAGTGAAGACATTTCGACCACAGATATTATTATTCCGGAGATATTACAGTGCACGCGCTAACATATATAATATATTATATTTATATACACACAAGCACCGCAGACGTCATACTTCAAATCGATCCAGAATTATATTTATACCATGTGGCTCAGTGGCTGCAGACGTAAGATTGTTATATAATAACAATATATTTATACGTATTATTTTGTGTAGGTGCACACATACACTTATATTGTAACCTCAGGTTAACCGCAAGTCTATTTTTCCGAAGTTTTTTGAGTCGATTGTGTCTTTATGATAACATTTTACTCGAAACTTTTCGTTTGAGAGATTTTTTTTTCCTTCTTTCGAATACCCATTATTATATGTTTAATGGCGTATCGAGTATATTCGTAAAATTTTAACGATTGCGGTGGAAAAACTTGTGTTATTTTCAGTCGATAATATATATGAAGGTACAAAATATACCTATGCCTGAAATAATATTGCACTAAATGTCTAAACTTTATACGAATACATTTCGTGGGAAAGCTTTGACGGGTTTAGATTCGAATATTGTGTCTCATTTCATTTTCATAACTCGCGAGAAGATCAAAAATGGATTGTGCCCGAATACTTTAGTCTTGCCGACTTAATTTAATTACAAAGTTAAAAAGACGCGCGATAAACGGACGAGGTCTGCCAACCGACTTCTCGGATGCAATATTGAATCCCAAAAGCCACTCAATATATTTTATAATACCAATGTAGAAATAACATATGGATATGTCTGTGATTGAAGCATTTTATATTTGCGTAAATGTTATAATACTAATTTGAAATAATGTTCTCAATACCATGGCGATGTACCTATACTTAAAAGGACACTACACATGCATTTGTTGTCTCCTTCTTACACACGCATGACATTTACATTTTTCGTTTACAAGTTTCAGTAGTGTGCTGTTAGTTTTGATATGAGAGTGAAATTGATCTATTATCAAACTTTTAAGAAAGAACATTGTCTGCGCCTTAAGCCAGCTTAGACACGAAAATGTGAAATTTCACAGATTAAAAAAACTCTTATCCCGCTTGAAAACGAAATAATCGAAAAATTGCCAAAGCTTGAGCTCATAATATAATGTTTTACCAAAAATGTTGATAATACGTCAATTCACTCTGTATAAAAACTAACAGCAATTAGTAGATTAATATTTTCTATGTCGTACGATGTTAAGACGGAGACAACAAACTCGTGGGTAGAATCCTCTTAATAGTTCATTATGTTCGCACCATCGTCGAAGACCGAAGCAGGCCAAAATGTATCGGTGGTGTGTAATTGAATAAACACCACCGTACATGTGTCGGAATAATACAATCTACATACAACTACTATTAAAGTACAGAACGCTAAAAATAATTAAATTTTACCAAAAGTAAAAGATCCCAGCGCACGAAGGGTTTATCTGTCGTTTCGTCTCCACTGGCATGACGTAGTAGTGGTTCCGCCTCCTGCGCAAACAAAACAGAAACATTTATATATAAATATATTTATTTTAATTTAGAAGCTGCGAGGTAGAAAATTGACACAGATAAATCGCAGTCAAACTGGTAAATAACCGATGCATCGGCTGTTTAATCATTAAACACGAATTGGTGGTAAATAATAACGCTTGAAAAGTGCATACTATTATTGTTAGTTATGATATATTATAATATTTATATTGACCCAGTGAGCATCTTTAATAGTGTAAATATAGAAATTAATAGAGTACGATGCCATAACTGTTTTAATAGTCTAATATTTTTAATATTATGTAACAGTTTAGCACCTGTCTCACATGAATATTGTTATAATAATGAACAGTACATCATCATACTGGTGCTATATATTTTTTTATCTTAGTCTTGTGTACTTTAGTTCGAGAGAAAAATTAAGCCGGCGTATGTCGTCGATTTGTAAACCAATTCGGCCAAAACGGTTAGGCTAGGTATGGTGGATTGTATATAGCCATATAGGTAGGTAAATGGTATTCGGTATATTTTCGAATATGGTTCAAACTATACTCTTCAAATTTTCTTGATGTATCTTAGAACAATATCCGGGGTCCTGATTGACTGATTCATAATCATCGGACAGCCAAAACTATTATGGCTATAGAGATGGAAATTTTCATCGTACCTCCGTGTAATGGAGCATTAAGGAAATATTTCATGAAATTCGAGTTTCAAAGAAAGGGTCACACAAGGATTTGTTGGCTCTCGAAAAAAGAACATTTTTCGTTTATATACATAATATAGCGTTGCCATTAGTTACAGAAAATAAAATAGTTATTACGTTTGGATTTAATTTTAGACCTGTCTTTTACATTTAGTTAAAACTACCAAAAATTACTGTGCTAAAATCTGTGTAGTTTACATTTAACGAAGTTGACTTTAATACGTGGTAAATCCGCGAGGGTTATTTAATTTGTCACTGGCAACGACGTACAGGATCAGCCACCTAGTTTAATTTAAAAATAAAGTGTTATAATTTAATATAGACAAAAATAATTGTTTAATAGTTATTGGTTATTATATTTCATTGATATTTAATATTATGTTAGTTATATAGGTCAAGATTTATTTTAAAAAAAATGAAAATCCCATAGGCCAAACCTCCTGATGATGTTCACTTAGAACTTCGTCTTAAAAATTAAGCCACGGATTGGAAAGTATTACGATTTTCCGAGATATGTAAGTTTGATACATAATGACATTATATACTCGTGGGTGTTAAGTTACAATATTGAAGTGGGCATAATATTTTTTTTTCAACTTTGAAAGTTTGTTACTATTATAAATAGACATTATATTATTATTATAAGTTATAATTATTCACTCAGTAAAATACACTTGGTAATCTGCAATTATGATTTCGTTAATCTTGTACATTTTATTTAAATTTGTACCTACTGCCCTCCAAAATAAAAATGTAGTAAAAGCCATTTTGAAAAATTAGATTATTTAGTATTCCTATTAAATAGCAAATTTCCTGTTTCTTTTATTTAGGTTAAATACAGTAAAAAAAAACATTAAACGTGTCCTTAAAAGTAATTTGAAATGTATTATATACTTATACATTTTAAAATATTGTCTAAGAGACTAAAACTAAGAAAAACGCGGTATACTTCGCTTATAGGGGTGCTGCAATATTCAACTCATATTTTTTGTAAATAATGTATACATTCTGTTGTTGCAATAAACATTATTATTATTATATGTCACTTATCTCACACAACAAAGCAGTACCTATACTACCTATATACCATGGATATATTGCATATTTTCTTAGTTATTTGATTTCCTTTCTCACATTCCGCGTATTTATACTCAGTATAGTGGATAAAATGACTTGCAGTGTGTTCGTGAAAATGTTTTAAATGTCAATTACTAGGTATACATTAAAATAATTTAATAAAAAAAATTATTTGTTTTTTGATCTGATCTAATATCTTTGACGACATTTAAATAAGAAGCAACACAATTATACGCAATGAAGATACTGCATTTATAAAATTCAACTATTTAATTCTTAACTGACGTATTCAAGGAAAATCATTAAATCCAAACAAACGCATCCATTACAGTGAAGATATACATGAAAATGTACATTTACATCTCAATAAAGATATTTATTAGACAATATAGACACCTATACTGACCTACTATACAGAAAGGCAACTTTCCCAGGTTTTTCCCTCGTGTTTTCAACTTAAGTTAATATTCATAATGCTCATCTAAAATAAACAAAACTCATTTCCATTATTTTGGTTGAGCACACTAATAAACCAAAAGCTTTTGTGTAGTGTGCTAAGAACTAAACAGAACATTTCTAACATCTAATGGGAGTATTATCCATTAAACTTTGTGTATTTGTGATGGCACAACATGAACTATTTAACATGATTCTGTTTAGATAGTTCAGACAACATGAAAAAAAAAATAATAATAGTAGGTAACAATAATATTGAAAACAATAATTTGATACATTTTTAAAGAATGTGAAAAATATTTCGATATCATATGACATTAACTGCATGATATTTAAAACAAAACACTTTGGTGCGTGATCAAATATCGCCATATGCTGCTCAGCATACATTTAATTGTCAACAAAACATATATATTCACCAAAACTGTTAAAATATTAATAAACTTATTTACTATTATTAAAGATATAAAATACGATGACGATAAGTCGAGGATTAGAATACTGTTCAAATAATAAATATAACTTAAGAGTTTTAAACCTTCACTTTAATATAATTGTAGTAGAATCGGTTTAATTTAAATTTTTTTCTATGTTATAATTTTGTTACATCTGTAATTCAGAATTAAATACCTAAATTTCATATTAGCTGGGAGGCACATAATGATGTTATATATAAAATATATAATTACAATATATTATGTATCTGTACAGTGTACATCCAATGAAAAGTTTTATATTTTTATTTATAACGCTGCAGCGTTATTTTAATGCAAGTTTTGTACAGAAATGTTAACAAACCAAAATTCGTCTTAAAAATAGAGAAAATTATTTTTTTCATTGAAGGAAGAATGAATTTATCTTATGTTGTGTACTCGATGCTTATACTATAAACTTAAAGTTAATTTCAATAAAATCCATTGTAAAATACCTAACGAAAGAAAAATGAACCTCATCATTACCACTTAAATAAGGAATATAAGAGATATCTCGAATTCACGAAATTGTATCGTTTTAAATGTGCATATATTATATATAATGTTACATAAATAATTGCATAACACACCGACACGACAACAAGGACTAAGTAGAATATTCATCAAATCGGATGACTAAATGGTCATATGAACAATACATATTCTATGATATCATATTGTTGTTGTTGTTATTATTACAACGTAGAAAATGGTAAAAAGAAATAATAATATATGCTCTCTCGTAATAACTTATTTATGTAAATTAGATATGTTATATTATGTAATCGGTTCATACCATGTTGACTGTGTCCACATTATATCAGACTTCAAACGTAGTTTTCCTATTCAAATCTAGTCAGTTGAGTAAGTCCTGCAAAAAGTGCCGGCCAGAGTGTGAGAGAGAGGGAGAGAAAGAGAGAGAGAAAGAGAGAAAGAATGAATTAGTGAGCAGCAAGGGAGAGATGGTTCTTTGGTTCATCAAAATCCGCCTAACTTGAATCGTGAAAACGTCGTGCATCGACTTACTGTGATTGCATCCCTTGCAGTTTGCCATGCGCAAGCTGTGATGGGCATTTACTTAGACCCATTTGTCAATACGTGGTCAAGTCCACGCATAGTTACCATAATATTATAGTATTTTATTAGATTTCTTTATTGAGTTATTTGAATAACGCCCTGTCGGGCAATAACGGTAAACCAGAAACAAATGTACTAGACCAACGAACTAAGCAGATCTAGGGTTAAGGGAGTTTATGTCATAAGTGGTTATGTTAAAAAGTACTGGTCATTGGATAAATCTTTAAATATATCATACTATTCAACACACACACACACACACACACACACACACACACACACACAAATACATCAACTAAATTGTCTTATAAACTAGTGAAAATTAAGGTAACTATACGAAAATATAAATACACGTACATAATATATATACATCGGTTATATTACACAAGCGGTGAGGCATTGTTAATTTTATTTTCACGGAATATTCAAAAAAGTCTGACACACGAAAACCATCGGGATTGGTTTTCGAGTGTAATAAATTATGCGTTTCATTCAATTTAGGCAGCCAACGAAAAAAAAAAATGTCACATCTGATATAAACAATTTTTCGGATTTATTTATAATACATAGTGCGGAAAGCGTATTTCGAACAGTACAATATAATAGTTATACCTCTTGTACGTATTGTTACTATTCTTTTTATTATTATTATTATTATTATTATTATTATTATTATTATTTGGTCCAGAGTGACGAAGTACGGTTACGCTCACACAGTTGCTCGCGGTGCAGAATTCAATTTAAAATTTAATTATGTTTTGGTGTCAAACACCAATCGGTTATAAACAGAGAGGAAACAACTTATTTTATACTCCTCTCTCCGTTCAGAATCTATATAGTTTACAATTGTGTGGCTTTTTTTCCATTTGTGTTTTATACGTCCTCTGTAGTTTAGAGTAAATCGGACACCGATGCGCGCTTTACAAATGGATATATAATTTTCGGAATTTTACAGCGGCTTATAATATATATATATATATATATATATTAAATTTGGACCCCGCCCCACATGATTGTTTTTCATACTCCACAGCACATATTATTGTGGTTGGTTGCACAAAGATGATCTAATATCGAGACGAACGGCTTCAGCCACTGAATCGAAATGTCATTTTAAATGTCTTATGGTATGTCGTACGTGGCTATTAAATCACATTTACGAACGATAAAAATATGACTAGTTAAAAAAAAAACTAACAAGAACCTGTCTGCTACTCTTCGGATGTATAATTTAAAACATTTTTTACGAAACTGACGTTGAGGTAAATATAATGGTAATATTTATTTTTATTTCATAGCATATAATTTTTTTTTTCTGTTTGAAATCTAACTAAACATAATATTTTATACCCGACTAAGCGGCGATATGATCAAGTCATAAATATTGTATTAGTTTGTAAGTATTTATAGTACAGTTTGAATGTATGCGGGAGAGTCGCTCGGGAGATATGTAAGTACACTTGTTCAGTCCTATTCAAAGAGTCTGTGTCAAACAAAAAGGTAAAAAAAAAATCCAATTCAAATTATCGATGTTGCGAGGGAGGTAAATACGAATTTTACCCAAATATCGCGATGAAAAATGTTTAATATTTTCGTGCGTGGGACTTATTGATGTAATATAATTATAATAAAACGTCCGCAGAACTGATATACGGTCGTCCCCAGACGTCTAGCACCGGTCGACAGTTATTTTTTCTCTGGGACCACCGCCAGTCCACATGGACCGATATTGACTCAGTATATCCTTCTTGCCCGCCACTATAACGGGGGGAGACACCGGAAGAGTTTCAAGGTATCCGCTGGATCCTGCCGGACGTGTCCTGCGAGTTGGTTGTTTTCTCTCGTCAGTCGATAGGTACGTGCTGACTGTCACTTTGCATATAATATCATTTTTAGACATAAAATACACACCTAATTGATTTTACTGTTTGATGTAGATACAAAAAATAATAGATACCCACGCGTTTTGGTGTTTGACACTAGCTATAATAATATATATTACGATTACAGCCATTAAACAGCGAGACCGAGTATCGTTAAATTTGTTTATTTAAATATCAATCAATATATTTGTGTCACCTCCGTCTTCCCGCCACGACCGAGACCACGGTACTGGACATACCACGTCAGTACTTATACGCAATATGTACCGGGTACCCCATCGCGTGTGTTAGAGGAAAAACATGCACCCAATTGGAACATAACACCTTTAATACCTGCATAACCTAACTTTTTTTCTCAGTTTCCGGTGGACAATATTTTGAAAAAAATGCATTTTTCCCCGCTTATTATTCGCATAATTGTTGCGGTCTCGTAAACACGGTGCGTATTGATTTTATTTTATTTTTTTCGTGCGCGTTTCCAATCGTCGAGATTATCGGCTTAGCTTTTGGCTTTACCGGTGCAACAAGGGTAAGGTGTTTGGTAGTATGGTTTTAGCACTTGCAGCCGAGCCGTCCCGAATAATATTGCAAAAAATAAAGAATTTTATTTTTTTACCCATTACATAATACCATTCGCCGACACTATAATATGTATAAGTATGTACGTGGTTTTTGATGGATTGTTAACCATTATAAACAGTGGTAACAATCAAATCGTCGATAAATATACGTTTGACAACAATATTGTCTTGGAATTTTTATCACCACTAGTTTTGACCAATTAATGTGGACAAAAATTATCATCAATTTGAAATAATACCTCAATGTTATGAAAAATTATATAATATATTCTTATTAAATACTTGTTTGTAATATAATTTAACATGCCATCATTTTTACCGTCCGTCATAAGTTGTTATACGTGCCTACTTTTTTTCTTAACTAATTATTATTATAAACGTAGAGGGTGCGGTGAAATAAGGGCCCCCGCTGTTCTCTGATGGTCACATGATTTTAGCGCTGCCCACCCATCCGTCGCATGCATATTTTACTCGCCAGCGTATTGGTACGTGAAATTGCATAGTATATATTCGACAGGCGCAGGTACAAATATAACATTTAGGTGCGGACCCGTATTGCGGAATTATAGTGCCCACTCAGCCCCGTAGACATTTTCGGAAAAAACTTCGGAAAATTAAGCAGCTCGTTAATATTCATTAGCCCCGGTGAAGTGACATTATATTTTACGCATATATATGCACACACACGCAATTGCGAATTAAACCGTACAGTTTTAGTTGTCGTCACCGTCTCGGCATTAACGAGGTGGAAATGCCTTAACCAAATATGCACGACCCTCAGGCACGCGAAATTTATTAAGTCCCCGACACCCGCTCGCCCATAATTTATATAGGTAGGACAGGCGGGGGTACCTAGGTATATGGTGGTTGGCCGCCCCCCCCCCGCCGCCGCCCCTTGCTCCGGGGCCCTATAAAAATGTATTATTAAAACACTATGTGCTGTTTGCCGTGTTTGTTTGCTGCTGCTGCCCCCTCCGCAGAGTACACCGGTCGAAATATAAATATTAGATCTCGAAAATGTATATTATCATGTTCGTTAGAGACACATATTTTTCACTTTGCCACTTGGATGACGAGTTATAATGAAGTGTGCCCTTCAACAGTAATACTTATCTAATACGCTATGATATGTACAGCTAACAGATTTTAATTCGGGGCTGGACATTTAATGGTTAAAAATGTAATTCAATTTTTAGTTTTTTAACTAGTTATACTTTTGGGCTTCCGTTAATTTCATTGCTAACTTAACATAATTGATTTTAATCAACGCAAAATATAAAGTCCGTCAAGTTGGCACCGGAACTTTGTGCTACTACCACCAAAATCAAACATGATATATATTTTGCTACGAATTTGTTAGATTTTACTACGCCATTTTCAGAATTTTCTACTAGCTTGTTTTTGCTATTACAGGCCGTAAACAAACATGCCAGTGCGATCTTGATGTAGCACTGAAACTTTCGTCAATCGACTGAAAATTTGTTATATTTCAATCGATTTAATGTCAAAAAAATTTTTTTAATAACGATAAACTTCAATGAAGTATACATAATAGAAACACTGTGATGTAAACACTTTAGAGTTTTGAGCTGGTAAAAATATAAAGTAGGCTAATGTTATAAACATAAATAAAAAATAAACTTTTTTTAAACTTAATACAAAGTTTAAAAAAAATTGTGTATTAACTTTTAACTTGACTAAGTTAAGCAAAAATTTAATTAACTCTCAACTTTTTTCTTATTGATACAAAATTAACTCAACTTAACTGAGTTAAAATCACTAACTTGGCGAACTTTGAATTTAATGTTACCATACTTTCCCACAATCAAACATTATACAACTAAAATAATATGTACACGATTTACGTGAACCTTGACTAACTAATCAAATATTTTTGGTAACTGTCGTTTCGAAAATCTTTTTATTGTACTATGCAATATGACAATTTTCAAGTATATCGTAAATATTTTGAATAGTTCATCGCCACCGTGTTTCCGGCCAAGTCCGCTCTATTAATTTGCAATCATTCGAAAACGCCCACTCAAGTTACTACTCAGACTTTATTTATTCATTTTAATCTTAATGCAACCAATGAACCAATTTATAGAACAAATAAAGCAAATAATTATACAATTAAAATATATTGTTTGACTTGCCATCAAAAAGCTTCGTTGGAGCCAAAGAGAATACCATAAAAATTCAACAGACCATGTTACAAATAAAACGATCTTTTATTTTTTACAGGACCAAATTGTACGTATACCTATAGAATATGGATTCATATAAATAATAAAAAAAATTAAAAAAAAAAAACGAAATCGTCTGTAACCACAAAATGCAATTTCAATCATTTTCTTCCGCGTCAAATGCCAAATATGTTCACGCATGACCAACATAGGTGTGCACGATGATGGAAAAAGTATTTTAAACTATAAAGTTCTGTACATAAATATTAGTTTTTTAAAGTGCATAAAATCATACTCTTTGCCTTAAATCTTTAGGAAAAATGCTTAATATTAGGCAGTGCAGTGTGTATAATATCATTTATGTATTTATTAAATTGCTTGATATGACTAATAATAATATTCTAGTAAAAATAAGTTTATACTAATTATGATAGGTATGCAATCATTATTTAATTGTTATGCACATTGTAAGTACACAAATGATATTGTTACATTTGTGCACTATTACACAATGCTTCCCAAACAATGTTTAGAGATTATATTTATTTTAAAAGAACTACATTTTGTACCTATCGAAACTTTTTTAGTTTTTTACAAAAGTGAACTGTTCTAGGAAATGATCTAGAAACCAATCGTTTGAATTAAAAACGGCCATTCTAAAATATAAAATACGAAAAACGTTAATAATATTTTTTATAATTAAACCTTTTATGTATATATATAATGAGATTCTCTATAATGAAATGATGTTCTTTATTTTTTACACAGCTCTAAAAAGAGGTTATCAATATACGACTAACATTAATAAATCAATACTGAATAACAATTAAAATAACCTCAAATACGCTCTGAACAAGGGTTTACGTAAGATTAGTAAAAAACAACATCCTCTGATATTGGCCAAGTAGCTGAATACTGAAATACTGGATATGCAACCACTTGTGATGAGGGTATAGTTTAAAGATCTGATCGATGAAGATGAGAGTACACAATATAGTAATATTCTTTTAATGCATTTTAGGGTTGGGTTGGGTCGGCAATAACGCTGTGAAGAGCATTATGCAGTAAATTCCCTCAAACTTCACATGAAAGTGTTCCTACACAAAACAATATTCACTAGTAGTCAGTAGTACTACTTAATATTTCAGTATAATCATTTTACTGTAAACGAATATTGAAATATCATTAATGATTCAACTTTGTGTTGCTGCAGTAAATGCCGATTTTCAATACAAAATATAGGTACTAAAATACATAGTGTACGATCAGTGTCAAAATATTTTAACATCAATAATTACTAAGTTTGAAATTTAAATTTATTATGCCTTTATTTATCGCTGTATTAATGGAACGGTTTGGTGGTATAGATAATTAATTAACCCATAATGAATTCTGAGTAATGGCACTTCAGAGTTAAGAGATACGAAAATATTTGCTCTTTCTGTTTGGCACATCCTAATTTATTTTTCGTAAGTATTATAACCATGCTAATTATTTCAACTGTCTTATTTTTAAACTTATGAACTTAGGAAATCTGCTCACATTTTTATGTTACTCAATGGCCATTAATATAAAATTACTAAATGTGCTATTTAATATATTACCAGTGTTAAATTTTTAAAACCGTTAAGAACCATTACCTCAAAATGTCTTCCTTAATTAACAAATAATAACACAGAATAAAACTATACAATGTAAATTATGATTAATTGCTTTAGATTAAGAGAATTCAGTTCACATTATCTGTTGTTCATACACTTTTTTGAATTCTATATAAAATAAAAATTATATTTTTTAAGTCTACCAACATTATTTTATACATTAATAAGCGACTACTATGATTTATGAATACAACTTAACAATTCTGCAATCTATTTTCCGAAATTATTATAAAATATATGTAGAAATATGGTCCCCATACATCTACTCGATAAGGTAATTAAATGTTCTAAAGTTTAGTATTTGACTCATTCTAGTGGATTAATTAATGGGGGAACATATAGTCTCACGAGATCATTAATTTATGATTTATTATTACATTATACTTTTGCGTATATTGCTGTTAAGACCAACTCTGTTTAAACATTTAAGGTCAACAACAATGGTATTATGCTAATGTTTATATTTTTTATGATAGATTTACAATGTAAATGGTACATTTAAAAAAACGGTTTATAGAGAAATTTTTTCAAGTTAAAAGAAAAAGACTATTTTGGATATTATTATAATTCCATCAGTTAGTTCAATAAAAAATTTAATTATCATTTTTTTTTTTATTTCACACATACAACATACAATTTAATTAAAGTACGTAATGTGTATAATATCGATCACAGGTAGTATTACTATTAGTATCTTTATACGATTTTGACACCCAAAACTGTTTGACAATAATTTGATTTTCAATGTTCCGCATGTAAAACTCTTTCATTTGTTTTTACCACACCCACCCTCAAAAGAAGAGAAAAATTATCAAACAATACTGTTCTAAAATCTAAAAACCTAAATGTTTGAAAAAAAATAACACGTTAACATACGATTATGTTCCATTTATTTTACAGATGATTTATTTATTGCTTAAGGTTAAATTGATTTATATTTACACATTTAACAGACAACCACATCCATTATTATCTAACGGTTTTAATTAATTAAAATATGCTAATATGTATAGTGTAACTTTGGTTTTGTAGACGTTACTACAAATTGACTTATATTTTTGGAGAAGACATATAAGGATATAATATGTTCTCATCAATCAATATGACATGACAGTTAATTTGATTTTATTGAAATAAATCTATAAATCAGAAACGTTTTTGCCAAATATATAACATGTCATCAAAATGAATCTGATAAATCCTACTAGAGATTTCAACGAAATGATTTAAAAAATAAAAAGTTTTGGCATAAATCACACATTTGATTATACACAAAATTTATCCTACATTATTTACCAACTACTATCATACATATGGGTTTGTTACACAAAATAATAAATCCAAAAGCAAAAAAAAATATAAATCAGTGCAATACAATCCGTAAATTGAACACACATACAAGTTTTTAAATAGTCAACTTAATCTATTTTTGCTATAATATAGTTATTATATTAGGTAAGTTAGACTAATAAAATCCTCAAACAATATTGGATTTTCATTTATCGATTGTTTTAAATTTACAAGCGGTCTCGAAGTAATGTGGGCAGAATACTTTTGTGTGTTTGCACTTTTTAAAAGGCTTAGCAAAAAAGTTGAAATTTATTTTGCACTGTGAAAATATTTACCCTCGGAGGATTAGAGTGTCGTAATTTTATATTTTAGTATTTTTTTTCTCTTAAAACATTTTTACTTAAAAAAAGTAAATTCCACCACCAACTTCTAAAACCAATACAGGGTTCCTTTATTGCTTACATTATAGTAACGAATACTAGTACATATTACCTACATATTGAGCTTATATAAATTTGATTTTAAAGAAATGTTTCAATTGTGCTTAAATGCTTTAACCTAGTTATCTTCATAAAATGTGTTGGATGAATCTGTCGTTTGAGTTTGAAAAAAATATAACATTATAATATCTATACAAGTGGAATTTTACCTTTTTTAACAATTTTTTTATGGATACACAATCCATGGTAATGTATTATCTGTGACGTTAATACACAAATGGTTTCACTCATATCCAACTGCAATATTATTATGAAGCTCGCGAATTTGACAAGTGGGATTGAGCTCAAAATATTATCAACCAGTATTTTACCTACCAACAGCAAACGATGTCACGACAAAGGTGTTCGTCCGCTATGTAAAATGCATTTTAATGTCCACTCTGCGATGATAGCGTTATCAAATGAATATTTACGAGTATTTAATTTGGCCTTCAGTGCAATAACTATGGTGTTAAAAGCGCGACACTGCAGCGCACCGACCTATCATTACCAGCACTGTTGACGGGGCCAACAAAATATTGTAATATTCGTTTTCGTCGCAGGTATTCCGTTCTGGCCATAACACAACGATAATAGCTTACAATATGATATTGTGCGAGAAACGTTATTTTCACGTCGGGTTCCTGCACCCGGACACCGCACCTTGCCTATGTAATTAATGTTTGTGTAATGTGTTGAAGAAACAAGGAAAACGCCGTTGCGACGGAGGTATTTACTCTGAAATTCTCAGTGTGCTCTATAATATTATATTGTACGACGACGACGCTGAATAATATTACGAACGCGACGAAAATGCCAACGGACAAACTTTGCTTTCTGAAAGTTTCGGGGCCGAAACGTCGCGTGTTTAACTGCATTTGCTCGTCAAAGACATTGTAACCTAAGACTGCGACGGCAGTGCGTATGATTGTTTACACGTAGTTATATTATTACGATATGACTACATACTATGAACTCACGAAATAGTACACTTTATTATTATTACGGTTTACCTCACACCATATTATAGTCACATATTGCCGTCTCTCCGTTAAAGACCACCTACTGCAACGACGAATTTCGGTAAAAGTTATTTGGTAATACAGCAGGCGATATTAAAAATTACATTGCTTCGAGACACCTGTACTGTAAATAATTATAATATTGATGTTTCTTTTTTGTTCAGTTTCGTCGTCGTAACATTTCTTGCGTCGCTTTCGTTAAAGTTTTCGTTGGGTTGCTTCTATAATTAAATTATGTATTCTACTTCTTGTCCAGTACGAATTTCTGATTCTGATTTATAGTTGGGGTAATATTTTGTATCCCGTCTGTTTCTCAATATCTTCGTCAATCGATGTAGCCCCGAATAGCTGTAAACGAGTAGTTTAATAATTAACGAGTGACTGGTCAAAAAAAATGGTTCATAATTTAAACTTTTATATAAGAATTTAGAAGTGCATATACTAGATGTAGCAAAAAATCGATATGAGAAGCCCTCACATATGTTTTTTTATTTTATTTTTGTAAAAAATGGCTTTGCCCCCTCAATAATAACAATAGCCGATCTTTGGTAAGATGTTTTGATGCATTTTTTTTCTAAACATATTAATTTGTACTCATATAACAATCGACTTCGGTTGTCCCGTAATAATATGACCATAATATGTAAGTTACCTTTAGGTACCTACAGGAATTCATGTATTATATATTAAAGTTTAAATTTAAAGTGTTCTTAGAATTTCATTAGAACGGTCTAACTTTAATATCATTAAAAAACGACGGTTAGAAGTTCTCTCTTAATGGGCAGCAGTGTAAACATTTGAGTAGTGTCTGGTATCGGTACCATGGCGGGCAAGTACCAACTTGGAATGCCAGCTGCTGTCCTGTCGTATTACGCGTAGGTAAAATAATAGAAATAAATTAAAAACAAATACGTTTCGTCCCGTTTGCGATATTATACGTTTACGTGTATATTCAACGCAACTGTTGACTCAACCCCGGCTAGATTTTAATTTATAAAACAAACGTTCATTTCCTAACAATATGTACCTTTGTGTGTGTGTGTGTGTGTGTGTGTGTGTGTGTGTGTGTGTGTGTGTGTGTGTGTGTGTGTGTGTGTGTGTGTGTGTGCGCGCGCGCGCGCGTGTGCGAGTGAGGGAAAATAAATGCTTCTGTATTATTATTGTTGTTATTATATTTTTGTACATTTGGTCGTAAATCGGTCGCATTGTGTCGTTGTGTCTGCCCACTCTAGCGAGTGGTTGCGCAGAAATTGTATTGATAACTTTTTCATGTTTTTCGCACACCCTTTAATTTCCGTCGTCTATAGGGCACGGCGAGATGGTCGGGAGCAAGCTTATTCTTTTTGTTCGTCCGGCAAAACGACTTAACGTGAGAAAAAAAAAGAAAAAGGAAAAAGAATGAGAAAAACACGTCGAGTGGAAGATACATATATATATATATTTATTTATTTATATATATACGGTTGACGATCGAGTGAAAAAATAGAAGACGAACTACGCTGTTTGCCGGGCGTTATTATTACAAAAACCCGATTCCATAAGTCCATCCTGGCCAGTGTTTGCTATCAGAAATATTGACAAGCCTCCGTGGATGAATGAGGCCGACAGTCGAATTATTGCCCGACTGGGCATAATTTAGGTGTAAGTATGCCTATAATTATACTAATATATACTATATCGTGCCGTCTTCGTTATATTATCAGGTATTAAAACGCCTCCAGTTACCCACACATTTGCACAGTGACTTTTCCGTTTTTATCGACGTGGATTCTATCCCCCGTTTCATATACAAAAAAAAATGTCCTCATCGCGCTCGCGTAATACCTACCAATTTGTCTGTTTCGGACATTTTGTCGACGAGAAACACGCGAGATTGATGATGACTTATTCCGAAGTAATTCCGTTGTAATGTTTTATACTGTTCGCCCGACGACTACGTTTGTCTTTTCGGCGAAAAATACAAACCGGATCGATTTACCACAATGCCACATCTCGATTTCATTAATATACTTAGAATGCAGTGTGTCCGTGGAAATAATACATAACGAATCACAAGTGCACAGTGCACATAATAAATAGAAAGTATTTCGATTGAAAATATTATATTTTTCCTGACACTCCAGTCCAATCCGCGTTTTAATATTATTATAATATTATACGGGCATAAGCAAGTTTAATAATTGTTGAGCAAATATTTCAATGAAAAAACAAATAAATACACTTACCTATCCCATAAATTAATATAAATTCACGGACTGATATAACTTGAATTGTTTTTTTTTTATAATTCAAAAATATAATATTTTATTGAATACTTAAAAACACCATAAATTTACCCATAAAGTTACCGATAGCAAGTCATAATTATAGGAAATTGTAATTTTAAGGGTATAATAATATTATGTGAGTTTAATATGATCTCGAAAAATGAACAGATTTTAATTTATTAATTAAGTATGTACCTTTAAATTACATTTTGATATTTTTTTCAAACAATTCAAATTAAAATTAACATTAGATAACAACGATGCAATGCAATATATGTTATACCATTTATAATTTCACATAAATGTCCTTGTCCCAAGCACTCACTTACAAGCATAAGTTCAAAACTTAAAAGTAAAATACTTATTTTGTTTCACCCCTGACTATGCCTGTACCAGATGGTTCCGTAAACGTAAAAAAGTACAACGAAGCAAACTATCTCAAAATCACAACGAAACTTGAATGACATCAAAATATAATTGATTAAACGATTACATACGAATCAGCAACAAGTTGAAGTTTTTTTAAAAAACATTTATAAAATGAACAATAACGGACCTATAATATTGATATTATCGTGATTTTATAAAAAAAAAACACTTTTTCATACAAAATAAAATATATATTATACTTTAAATTCGATTGTGTTATAAACTTCAGTTTTTAATACTCCGTATAACTATTAATATTACTACTCAACACAATATCTGTACCTCATCTTTAAGTCATTATAGTATTTATTAATACTACCTACCTAATGTAGTTATATTCAGTTTTATCCATGGAGAAAATCTCAATTTAAACAAACCACTTCAAATTATTATTAATAAACTTAATCGTTGAAAATTGCCTATATGAAATGTCAATACCTAGTATTCAAAAACAATGACGTGACTATTATTTGAACACATTTAGATTATACTATTTTATTCCAATTTCGAGCATAAGTTGTAACAATTATTGTAAGTAAATATTAAGTACACATCTTGTAAGCCAATAAACTATTGAGTCAAGACGAACTTTAGTATAGATATTAAACTGTACAAACTATGAGTCTGAGCCATAAAACTGATTTTGACAATTTTCATAGTTTCCATAGAGTCTTGAGGTATAACTGTATACGCAGGTAAATGTTTTCTTGTGGTAAAAATTGCATTCTTTCAAATACATTTGTGTATTATAAGGTATTGTCAATAAATTGAATGCGTTCAACTATATAATACAATATAAAATTTAAAGAAATTAATAAATTTAATTACTGCATTATTGTACCATCTCAAAATAACACAATTATAACATAGGTAACATAGATGAAAAAGTTATAAAAAAAAAAAAGTTGTAATAGCATACTTAAATAAACATAATAGACTTTTAGTAATATAATATCAACATTTCAAACAAGTACTTTTTTATTTATCAGTGATTTAAGATAGAAAAAACTTGATTTTCTCAAAATCGTCAAATTTTAGTTACTACCTACACTGTGTACTCACAGTGCAAATAAAAAAATTAACAGTAAAATGAGGAAATCAGAGATTTTAATTTCTTGTATACAAAACTTGTGGATTATTTTATTACAAGTGTAAAATTGTCATACATATGTTATGAATATATTTTCACTAGGGGTTAACAATGTGCATTTTATGAGCCAAAGCTATAAATATTAAAATTCAGTTAAAACATCCATGTCCAGATATTTACCTAACCCCTTCAAAAATAAACTGGGAGGAAGCTTTAAGTGCCTTACTCGGTTGTATTCACTTTACGTATTCATGGTATAAAAAATTAAGGGTTCGAATAATAAAGACGCATTTCGTTCTCCAGAAGAAATATATATTCGTTAAATTCCTTTAAATCCAGTATGAAAATAATGTTTTGCATAATATAAGACGTACAAATTGAAATATTTGTTTTTGTTTTTTTTTTCGACAATTCCGAAAATAATATTTCCAATACGTGACAAAAATTGTTGAGTGCCGAACCTGTGCCGCGAGAGCCATCAATAATATTTTGACTTTACCGATTCGGCTTCGCCATACTATTTCCATACATATTTATAATCTGTCAGAAATCATGAAATGGGATGCATAGTACAAGTATTAATTAAATCAGTTATCGGATATACATAGATATAAGACAGATATTATATTTTTATACATTTTTTAATTTTAAAATGATTTCATACAACTTATGAGGAAACTTTAGAAATTTTCAAGGGTTTTGAATCAGCAATCATTTTTTTATCGACATTTATGTCAAAAATGTCAAATGTATATAAACAGCTCAAAAAGAAACAAACTATTTTCGAAACTATATCTTTTATAGAAAATTCTAATATAAAATACCTTTGACAAAAGTATCAAAAAGTATCAATGGCATCTATGGGTCTTTCGATTTATTCAAAAACTAATAGCCACCTCGTAAAAATTCTTGTTTTCTCGGGTGATTTTTAAAAGTGCTAATGTTTACTTTTGATATTTCCTAAGTACTTACCATGTCCAATTTGCTACCAGAAGCATACTAAAGTTGAACATCAAAGTAATTTTATTTGACCAAGAATTAATGACGGACACAAAAATAAGAAAAATAAAAACATTAAAAACACACATCATAGTGAAATCAATACATCAATCGCTCTGCTCAAAATCTAAAATACTAAACAGAAGTACTCATGAAAGAATAAATTTCGAAAATTCGATTATGTGATTCATTGTGATTTATTCGATATGTTTACTAAATTCATTTTCTACAGACATGATATTATAATTTCCATGAAATAAAAAAATGTTTTTAGAAATAAAAATTAACAAACCTCTCTCGCTTAGAACCGTTTTTGCATAAAATAATTCATCATCGTGTTTAAAACAATTTCGGCCACAGTGACCTAGTCAGTAATAACTTAACTCAAAACCTACTATACGGCAGGACAACTTCCCTTGTTTATTATTTTTATTGTTATCATTATTATCACTATCATTGTTATTATTTCTTCAAGTTATTTCATCTGACAGTCATGGCGAGCAAATGCTGCTCGATTTCCATCGGTCAATTCAATACAATGCGGGATTGGAAAAAATTGAATTGCTCGGAATAAATTAAAATATACAGTGAGCCAAATTACAGTACTATGGCTTTTTTTTTAGACTATACATAAATTAAAAAATGAGCAAACGATCAACATTTTGCCATTTTTTTTTTTGCAAACTGTATCATTTTATAGATGTTTATTGAATGTAAGGAATTTTAATATGTTGATCAAATTTAAATTGCTTAGCGAAACAAATGTTCACGGTGTTCGTAATGACACAATACTTATAATTTACGAATAATGAATATAATATTGTAGGTATAATACTAAATAGATTGCAGTACTGTGTCTGAAATAAATAAATACATTTAGTTATTATTGTGAATAATAAAAATGCCAGTCCCTACATTTGCCCCCGTTGGCTCTCATCACAAATTAATACGCATTTTAAGAAACTCGAGGTCGTTTGACGAAGGAAAGGTTGCCAGCTTTTACTGTTGAGCAAAATGGTTTTCAATTAATAAAAAATAAAGAAATTTAAAATCTGAGAAAATATTTGATTAAAATAATAAACATGTCATACCGATGAACTGATAACCAAAAATAAGTGGAGAACCTAACCTAACCTTGAGTGAACAAAAAAAAAACCACTCCACTCATCATTCTACGTTTCCAATAATATACTCTTAACTCATATTTGAAAATATCACTGTTACTGGTTAGTGGTTAACCAAGCTCCATTTTAAGCACTTCACTAATCGAACTTACTACTAACCCATCACCATCGCAACACTTTTATCACCCAAATTGCATCCAAAATATTATTCCAGGGTATCCAAATGAAAATTTGAAAAAACAGTGGAGTTGTCCCCATCCCTCAAATATGTATACAAATATATTATATAGATCACTATTATGAATCTAGTATCAATATGCCATGAAGAATCAACTCCATCGGGATGCCTACACTAAATTATTTTATTATTTTATCAAATTATAGCTCATTGTTAACTTTACTATGGACAAATGATCTGAAAAACAATTGTATTCGTATAATATATATTAATATTTTAATTACACAGTAGATCTGTTCCAAAATTGTTAAAGTATTACTAGTTCGATTCCTTGCTATTTTTTTTTGTTCTGAAAATAATATTGTATAGGTCACTTTAGCGGTAAATCAATAATTTCTGACTGAGCAATATACCAGGAAGCTGAGAAACAAATAGGGTTATTGTAAGGTGCTTAAAAAAATAATAAATGTCATAATATATAAAGCACGTTATTATATGAAATCACAAAAATGTACAAGAATTGAACATTATTAAAGTGGTCGTTTATCAAAATGGTTTGTAGTTTCCAGGAAAGTCGTGAAGAACTGTAAAAAACGTTAAAGAAATACATTTTTGGCCAACATTGAATTTTGACATTTCCACAGTGAGTTCCACATGGACCTTCGTAGAAAGGTATATAATTTATAATATTATAAATGCCTTCTTCAGCACCTAGGTTAGCCATGATTTTTCAGAAATAACTTTTTCCTGTAACACTTTAGTAAAAATTATTATATCCAAATCGGAAAACTAGATACGATTAAAGAATTTTCAAGAAATGGTTTACACTCTACAACGAACAACATTATAAGTTTTTATGTTCAGTACATTTTTAATCAGTAAAACAACATATAACCTTTATAAATAAAAGAATATTGAGCTTCAACTTTCACAAGTTGTTGAATAAATGTAAATAAAAAAAAAGTTACATTGTACCCTGTGCAGGGATATTATCATCGAAACAGCACCAGGGATAACATGTCTAACACAGCTTTTTTTGTGAATTGTTAATAAAATTAAATTTTTGTTATGAAAACATTTTTAACAACAGATAATATTTCAAAAATGCACCAAATAAACATAAATGGCAAAACCATAAAATAAATATTATACGTTTAAATTTTCAACAAATTAATTAAATCTAATTAGGTATTAATTAATTAAATATTTCCGATTTTTCATGATTAAAAATTAAAATACATATAAATTATTGTCTATTGTATCGAATGTATATATACAATGTTTAAATCTATAAAACTAATGGCATATGCAGGCGAAGCTGTAATGAACAATAAAAAAAAAGAAATTAAAAAATTATTATCTTCAGTTTTTTTCATTAATTTATAGTTGTTAGTTAGTTTGACGTTATTTTCGAGGTATAAATATGATACCTACACAATTTGAATTAATTTTAATAAGAATTAATAATTACAATAAAATCGTCTCTGACTAACTGTTACATTAACATTTTTAAATAATTTTGTTTTTTTTTATATTAAGTCCAAATTTTTATCTGCCGATTTTTTTATTGTATTCGGGAGGCCCAATTCTATAGAATATAATATATAGACTATAAAAAATCAAGTGAGCTATAATGAGAAATTTCAAACCGTCGGTAGCTCCTGGACTATAAGTACAAGGACATTTGATGAGGGTGAATTGCTGCAAACTTTCAAGACTGTATATGTTTTGCCAATAATAAGAGGTGATAACAACATTTTACGGAATAATCAGTCAGTGTATTAGTACACAATATATTATTATAATTCATTTTAGTTCCTAAGCAGTTTTCGAGTGAATTTCGTGTAGTTGCGTTAAATATTATTATTATTTAATATTTTGCACGGCTATAAAATTAGGGTTGAACATTATAGTCAAGTTACATTGGTACGTGATAGGCTTATACGCACTACAAGATAATAAAATTAATTAACACTATTATTGGTACGACAACTTGTTTTACTCGACAGTTACATGAATTGTAAAGACCTAATGTCGGACACGCTTTTGGTAAGTCCTTGCATCGTTAAAAATCTTGCAATGTAGCTCATATATATGTGTGTGTGTGTGTGTGTGTGTGTGTGTGCGTGTGTAACCACAATATGACTGGAGATGAAATCCAGGCAAAGCTAAAATTATATATAATATAACATTCACAAAACCGTCGGGGCTTTTCCCTACACGGTTTCAACATATATTTTGTTGATTAAATATTACTCAAACCTGACTCTAACTGCAAAAAAAAAAAATAATTAACAAACTTTTTTATTTACAAAATTTATGATTGTATATCAAATTTAATTTGTAGTCGTTTTTAAACATGTGTCAACACGTCATATCAATGTACGATACCCCAAAAAAAAACTGAACCACTGTGACACACGACTCGCCCTTAGCCTAACTTTCTCCGAAGAGAAAATAATACTATCACTAATGTGTTACCCATTGGTAGCAGTTATCCTTACGGCCGTATATGCTTGTATCCACCTTTGATTAGGGCTTAAGAAATATGTCCTTATATCAGTATTTTAAATATTATTAATACAATTTATTCAGCTACAAACGAATTACGACAACAGATGTTTGCAGGGATCACTGAGAAGTATGCGACGCCAAAATAATACTATTATGATGTGCGAGCGAAAAATAATACTCTCATTTGGTTTTTTTCGCTAAAATATGTCGCAGTAATAAAAAATAATTACTCTACCAGAAAAATTATAATAATATGCAACTTTTAGAAATAAAAATATATTATAATTCACACGAATAATTCAAATTATTTTTATAATTCCTCCCCGATGAATGCCAACATGATGAAACATATACCACCAGAAACCGATGTCACTCGGGGGTTCGGCTATCCGATACAGTAATGGAGTAATGATTTCTTAAACAAATAAACGTTATCAATGAAAAGTTATGCGTTTAAATAAATTGTATGTTTGAGATTTATTAATTAAAAAGATAAATTGTTTTGGGGGCCGAACACTGCGGCACTGGCTCTGGTATACACCACCTGTGAGCTGCAACGTCAGTCACCTAAAAACGTACGTCTGAAGTGACTTGTTTTTTGCGTACCACCTGCTGACGCCTGCGTCACCTGTTTATTTTCCTCTCTTGTGTACTTTCACAGGTTTGTCCTTTACCTGTCACGACGTGTACTGCACAACAGCAGTACAACAGACGCATAAAGTTTCTGCCACGACCTTTGCTCGAACGGTTCCTTTGTCCAACATCTATTCGTATAATATGCAGCTATTAGAGGTGTGTCGTGTCTTTCGATAGCACATATTATCATCATGTGCCTTCGGTGTATCACACCCTTTGCCATACAGTCCGTACCGAAATCAGTTGTCCGGTAAGTCCGGAAAGCGACTGGCGGATAGCTTGACGACATGACGTCATCGTGTCTCGTGTGCTTTGATTTATACATAATATTATACAACACGTTTTCCAGAATTAACCATAATCTAATCGACGTCTATAACCGGTGTCCACCACATATTATAGCGTCGCGATACTAAGAGCAATCTTTTCCCACATGATTTGCGCGAAACCACAAATACCCACTGCAAAACTGCGATTGTACTTAGACTGAGAATATTAATTAAAGTTTGTGACCGTGACCGTACTATAATAGTGTGTATATACGCATAAGACCGTAGCTATTTATTCACATCTGGCTATCCGTCATTTTATATTTTACACTATAGCTTAATATATACCCGTGAGTTCAACTTCACGGTCGAGTTGTTCCGATGTTAAGCCTGTTTCCGCACTCTAAACTTAACACTTATCCATTCACTGTGCGACTTCCACAATAGCGCTGTACCTTTTCATTAAGCGCTCAGAGTTCGTTACCGCAGCAAGTTATAACGCGATTCCCTGAAACTAAAACCAATATCATAGGTACTGTTTATATATATACATTAGACGTGTGTATATATATATATATATATATATTATCCGAGTATTTAATATATAATATGTATCAAATATTTATTATATTTGCTATGAGGTTTTGCGGAAAATCTTCAGCAACTACATTCGTAGTGCGTCAATATCATAATACCCGAAAACTTGGTTGGCGTAGAGTACCGAGACTGGGCAGGAACCTTTTTTTTGTTCGGTTTTGTGGTCTTTACCATAGTTATAATAAAAATGGTGTTAACAATAATATAGATAGTACAGTCATTACATATTTTTATATATGTTTTCCTATCCGGTTCCTCAATGTGGCGTGTCAATATAAATATTCAAATTTGTCTTACATAACATAAAAAGTATAATATTTTTAATATTACGGGGCATCATGACTTTTTTTAACTTACAGAAATTAGTAGCCAATTTGACCCACTTCTGGGGAATTGCCATTAATGGTGTATTAATCCTAAAACCACTGATCTGGACTACTTTGTAGTATTTTTATATTATACTATATTAATATTTACGAGTGAATCTCTGACATCTTTTACATACAAAGACTGCGTTTGACTTTCAAATAAAATAACAAAGATCGTGTACACCTCTGGAAAGGATCGGCTAAATTGTGTAGGAGTTCGTCAAGCATAATAATAGGAGCGAACATGATATTTTTTGAACAAACAACATATTAAATATGAAAATATTGACAAAAAGTGTGTTTCGTAAAGTTTGTTCAGGTATAATATGGTTATAATGTATTAGGTACATACCGCGTCGTTGTTTCAAGACACAATAGTGCACAAGCATGATATATTCGTTATAATAATTCAGAACATTTCTTTCGTTACCTATTTCAATATTTCGTGTAAGCCCAGAAAGTTGTTTCTGATAAAATAAAAGTTTTCAAAAGTTTTTTCTGATAATTCTAAACTATTATATACAGCTATCCCAACAGTGAAAATAGGAACATATATTAATTATTGTGCATGTATTAATGTTATTATAGTTTAGGTACCTACGCACAAATTTTAAGTAATCCTATACCGAACCATTGCTGCCGAGAAATTGTGTAAATTCGTGAGATAATAAATTGGAACTTAAAATTTCTCCGAAATACCTTGTGTATTACCTGTACTGCGTAAATATATTGTACTGAAATGATGCAATCTGACTTAAAAACATTTAATTAATACAGTTGATATGTCTCTCTAATATTGCAAGACAACAAGAAAATAATACGTATTAGGTAGTACGCGAGTATAATTGTAATAATAATTTTACAATAATATGTTTTCTTTAACAAATTATACATACCTACCTGAATAATCAAAAGATAACCGAAATCGTGTATTTCAAAAAGTTAATTAAATACATTTTATATTGTTAAAACATTTTTTATGTGACTTCCTGTTAAAATGCAATATAAAAATTTTAAACCTAAACCTTCACACAGAACAACAATGTACTGATGATGATCAGAGACATACTCAGAATTATTCCGCTCTACTGATGAATTTTTTATTTTTGACAGTAAAAATTAAGTTTCTAGGTACTTACATATTATAATAAGAAAACAAAATTTAACAAAGAAAAGTAAACACGCTTTATACATTATCTTTTATGTATTAAATTGTTTTACGACCGCTTAAGGTTTATAACGTTACCGTGTTTCAATTTTCTGATGAATTCTGACTAAATATTTAGTGTGTACTGTTTATTCTTTCATCAATCGAATGTAACACCTGGGGTGTACCCCCACCCTGAAAGTCCCCTCTGGGTCTGCTGTGGAAGTGTTTATTGACCGGAAAAGCGTATAACAACATCGAATTAATGATTAATGATCATTAAACAAAAAAAAAAAAAAAAACAGTAGTTAATATTAAAAACATTTTCTGTTAATATATCATTCTTATAAAATATAAAGCAAACTTATTCGGTTTGGAAAAAAAAACAATATCATAAAATATGTTAAAATAAATTATTGTGATTTATATGCCGTTTGTATATCTTGGAAAAAAAAATGGTGAAAACAAGTATTGTTATTGGAATAAATAAATAAAATAAATGTCTTAAAACGAAATTATATTCTGTCCGGTGTATTCCCAAATATTATATTATTATTATTGAATTCACCTGCCTATAAATGTATGCGAATGTACATTGTTATGATTATTTTACT